>NC_092336.1:113520000-113834166 GCF_046630445.1 Rutidosis leptorrhynchoides
TTCAGTTGTTGAATGCCTTCATATGTATTTTTACTACAAAATATAGTATGGTGAGTTCATTTGATTCCCTTTTACTCTTTACACTTTTGGGACAGAGAATACATGCGCTACTTTTACAACTGCTTTATTAAATGCTTTTGAAATACATTTTGAACTGCGAATACATGAAATGCTTTTATAAATGTTTGACGAGATAGACACAAGCAAAACATTCCTCGAATGAATTATGTGGACGTGATAATTGCCACCATTGAATTATGTGGACGTGATAATTGCCACAATTGATATGGATATTTTTTCCCTGATTATTATTGCTTGGTAACCTAAGAATTAGGGAACATCACTAATTTTGAGAATTAGTGCACGCCTAATTGACGCGAATCCTAAAAGTAGCTACCGGGTTTAACACCCCCACCCAGAATGTTCACTAGACGGAAGGGCTAGTGGGCGTGGTGTTTAGTACTTCAAAGTTTATATGATTATTATACAGACGAGATGTTCTGTTTTGGGGATATTATTATGCGCATTATATGTTAAGGTCGGTTACCAAGCCAAGCTATGAAAGCAATGAAAAGTGAATGTTATGTATCGAGAGAATGATTTTATACACAGGTTATGTGTATGTTATTTTTGTGCACAAGATATGTGTACGGTTACTAAGATTTATGAAAGATGATTTCGTACACGAGAAAGGTGTACTGTATTTAAAAGATATCGTATGTACATTACAGGTGGGTAAAGGATTCGGGCCCATTTGTACCATGCAGGATTTAAATCTTGTGGTCTATCAAAATGATAAATTTTATTGTTTTATGATAAACCTATGAACTCACCAACCTTTTGGTTGACACTTGAAATCATGTTTATTCTCAGGTATGAAAGAAATCTTCCAATGTGCATTTGCTCATATTAGAGATATTACTTGGAGTCATTCATGACATATTTCAAAAGACGTTGCATTTGAGTCGTCGAGTTCATCAACATTATTATTAAGTCAATTATAGTTGGAGGTATTATGAAATAATATGCTTGCCGTCAACTTTCGATGTAAAGAAAGTTTGTCTTTTAAAAACGAATGCAATGTTTGTAAAATGTATCATATAGAGGTCAATTACCTCGCGATGAAATCAACTATTGTGAATCGTTTATATTGTATATGAACGGGGCATTTCAAGTTACTTCCCCATTGATCCTGCCCCTATATATATATATATATATATATATATATATATATATATATATATATATATATATATATATATATATATATATATATATATATATATATATTAGTGTTGTTTTTATAATATTACGATTACACTACATATGTTGATGATCGGTACGACTGTACGATATTATATACTTTTCATTTGACTCTTACCCGTAGAACAAAAAAACTCATTCGACTCTTACCCCTAGTGCACTTAACGGAACAAAAAAAAAAATAACCCGATTTAGCTTTTAGTACATATACAGATCACTAATTATATATATATATATATATATATATATATATATATATATATATATATATATATATATATATATATATATATATATATATATATAATATACTGACAAAAAACATATTGTTTAAGAAATTACATCGTTAAATTGTAATTTATTTTTACATTACAGTTTATACTTTTTATATATCTTTTAATTATATTATATACAAATTTTAAAGGCATAAAAGAATTTTATGTTGTTATTATTCTCTAATCTATTTATGAAATTAAATATCCTAAAATGAAAATAATGGATAGTATTATTTTAATAATTTACCAAACCTATACTTTCTAGTAAATTTCTATAATAATGATGTCATAAATAAAAATTATTCAAGTTTAAAAAAATTTCAAAAATAAATTAAAAATTTTTAAACCGCACATGATGATGTCATTAAGATAATTAATTATACTTAATATAAATATCAACATGTTAATTGTATAAAATATGAATCATTATGTACAATTTTACGATAAAACACCCCTACGACCATATGTATAATATTTAAAGCATTATGTACAACCTTATGGTAAAATACCTCCATTACCATATGTACAATATTTGAAGCATTATGTACAACCTTATGATAGAACACCTCATAACCATATATACAATATTTGGAGCATTATGTACAACCTTATGATAAAACACTCTCATAACTATGTACAAACTTTAAAACAAATTGTACAATCTTTTACAAAACACCCATGAACATATGTACAAACTTTGAATCATATTGTACAACATTCATATAATAATAGTATTTTAATTTTTAAAAAATAATATAAGAGCCATTTATTATTACTAATAATCATTATTAAAAATATAAATACTCAATTTATAAGCAAACTTTATTATTATTATTATTATTATTATTATTATTATTATTATTATTATTATTATTATTATTATTATTATTATTATTATTATTATTATTATTATATTATTATTTTTATTCGAATATGAATTCTCTTTACGAGATTAATTATGTTACATATGCATGCGAAATACATGTCTCATTGTAAAAACAACGACAAGTTTCTTAGTCGGCATCTGTGGTTCCACGGGTCATTAAACTAAATGACTTTATCATTTACATTCATTTTTAATACCTAAAACATATTATTAAACTGTTTCGTTTAAACAAATCCGTAATTTCACGGGTCATTTTACTAGTAGAGTCAAACGATAGATTTTGGAGCAAGATTTCGGATAATGTTAAATTAACGGGTATTTACCTAATAAATCTCTCGTCTATTTTAACTTGTCACTATATTTATAAAGTACTTTAAAAAAAAGTAAGAAATTTTGTTTAAATTATAAAATAACATATTCTCGATCTAAAATAATACATTTAAATATCGGAGTGTTGAGTTGTAATCTCTTGAATCCAACAATTTGCTTGAAATTCAATTGACCAATCAGAGCGCGACATGTGGCGCGACAATCACATGTGATAGAAATACAAATTTAGAAGAAGGAAAAAATTTTAAATTTTTTTTTTCGAAAATTAATTTTTTTTTTTTTTTTGAAAAATTTAGTATATCAAATCCAATCACATGTGATTCTGCATATCAAACTCAATCACATGTGCTTGAAAAAAAATTCAAATATTTTTTTTTTGAAATTTTTTTATAAATTTTTTTTCATTCAGACATGCAGAATCACATGTGATGGCATGCATAATCACATGTGATTTACTGCATGTCAAATACAATCACATGTGATTGGAAAAAAAAATTGAGATAAAAAAAAATTTGAATTTTTTTTCAATCACATGTAATTGTCACGCCACATATCGCAATCTGATTGGTCCCTTAAATCTCAACTTAAAAGTTGGATTCATTTGAATATTCCTCTCGGAGTGTTACATGATATTACTCTTACGAGGACTTATGACATAAATTGTTTACATTAGCGGATGAACTTTTGTTTTCAGGTAGTCGATCTTTAGGCGGTGTTCTTGAGCTCCCGTTTTTTGTGTTTTGACAAGGTTTTCAGGATAGTTCTTTAGGAGATATTGTGGTTCTGGTTTCGGTAGATTTTGATTGCGGGTTTATTTACAGTGGATTTGGAAGTTTGTGGTAATTTGATCGTCTATGATTGGGTGGTTGGGGATCTCAATTGGTTTGGTTTGTTTACTGTTCGACATGCGTTTATAAATCTTTATCATCGTGGTTTTTGTTGTGAACGTACCTCGACGTTCCCAAAGTTGGTACTAGCTAGGGTCGGATGCCAGTTACACCGGAATGTCACATGTTATGACATTTAATTGTTTTAGGGCGAATATTCTTGGTGTACTATTAGGCATTGTTGTTTGAAGTCGCAAGTATATTGAAATATCATCAATCGTTGTGTTCATAGATTATATATGTTTCAATGCCGTTTGTTTATATATGTGTTCCAATGTATGACCCAGTTGATGTAACAATCAGACTATTTCAATTATATCGTATGATCTATTCACATGTAATCAATTGATCTTTGAATCATTTTGATTTACATTTGTATGTTTTGAAGAAAAATAAAATAAAATAAAAAATAATTAAGCTGGCACTCTTGGAAACCTTACCACTTCATTTCACTAGCGTACTTATAAAGCCCAAGCTCACCACAAATTATTGTAGACTTGGATAATTATCATGGCCCAAAGTATAGAGGCCTTCGGCCCACCTAAGCTTACCATTTTCGTTTTTCCTTGTTTACATTTTCCAAGTTTCCAATTCTAATTATTTTATGCGTGTGTTTGGCGACGCAACTTCTATGAGCTTATGAGAGCTTAATTTATTTTTTCATAAGCTCCAGCTTCTAACATTGTTTGGTATACAAATATTCCAGAGCTTATGAAAAAAATAAGCTCTGAAAAAATAAGCTAATTGAAATAGCTTTTGAAAATAAGTTAGGAAGTTTATGGAAGTAAATACATTATTAGCCCATAAATTATTATTTATCATTTATGTTTTGTCATTTTATGTCATTTTATATACAAGCTTCAGCTACTTTACTAAACACTTATAAAATATAAGCTTCAGTTTCTAGCTTAAAAAATAAACTTTAGCTTCCAGCTCTAGCAGTCCAGCTCCAGCTCCAAGTTTTCCAGCTACAAGCTTGTTTCACCCAAACACACCCTATATCTATTTTATATTTTATATCTTTATTAAACTAAACTTTTTTAGGGAACATAATTATATAATATAGAGTGTAATGTATCTCGTATACTAAATATACATCTTTCCGAAAAACATGAATAAAGAAAAGTTGTATCTTGTTGATAGTAATTTATTTCACATCATCGTAGCGTCATTGACTTAACAGTATCGAAATTTATCTCCAATCAATTAAAAGGTTGTGAGTTCGAGTACATAAGTAGATATTTGTAAATAATCGTGAAAAATTCTAAGAAAGTGTGAGTTTCTCTTAAAATAACATACTCCGTATTTTTTGCTACCATATATAGTTATACTTAATTAACTACTCCATTATTTTATTTGAAAGAATATTAGAGCTCGCAATTAGTTGCAGGGTGAAACGTGGATTTCTTGAAATAATAAATATATTTTGTAAATGGGTCAAGGACACACCATTAATGTGCTTGACCAAATGTGCTTGAGCATTAATGTTTGAATTATCATGTGTAAGGAGACAACATGGTGTGATAATTAATTTACATAAATTTGTTGGTTTTAATAATTTTGAATTCACATTCAACTAATCTGAAGCAAATCTAGTCATATTTCAACCATATCTCACCCACCCGCTTTTTGTTTATTGTATAACACAATATGGTGTAGTATACCTAGTCCACTTTTGACATTGTTATTAGAATGTTTACATGTGTTTTTTTCTTATTATTATAAGATAAAATAATACTACTTCTTTTTCTTTATAAGTGTTCACTTCTTTTTTTCATACAGTTTAAAGAAATCTCGCTAATTTTTTTCTCCACAACCAGCATTCTTCCATCTACAAAATAATCTTTTCTGATTTGTTAAAATACAAAGGTGAACATTTAAAATAATACCACTTAGAGTGAGACAGAGAGAGTATACTATACTACTCCTTACTATTTTGATGGTTGTTTACTACGGAAAATAAAAATATACGCCCAAAAGCCAATAATATATTATAACACTGTCAACCATGAGGGTGGTTGTGACATGGTAAGACCTCTGACCATTAACCATTCTAGTAATTGTACCTACATTAAGTATTTAATTAAACATCTTTTACGATACATAATAATACGGACATACTATATATATATATATATATATATATATATATATATATATATATATATATATATATATATATATATATATATATATATATATATATATATATATATAGGGGCAGGATCAATGGGAAAGTAACCAATCGGGGGGAAGCAAATTTTTTTTTTTTCGTTTTTCTTTGGAATTTTTTTTCCGGCATCAAGATCACACGAAAATATGAACATTTAGAAGAGACACTTCGTGATGAATGTTATTATTTAGGCGGGAAAATGATCGACAAAAATAACATTCAAGATAATATTGTTCGTGAAGAATATGAACGTTTTTTTTCATGTTTTGTGAAGTAAAATTTATCCCGATTTAAAGTTTAGGGTTTAGGGTTTAGGGTTTGGTGTTTTGGGTTTATGGAATAAACCCAAAACATCAAACCCTAAACCCTAAACTCTAAACCGTTCGTGTTAAAAACTCAATCTAAATTCTAAATCTAAACCCTAAATCTAAACCCTAAACCCTAAATTTCTAAACCCTAATATCTAAACCCTATAAACCCTAATATCTAAACCCCAATAGCTAAAACCTCAACATACGCTCGAAAAACACGATAATTGTTATATATTACTTCTTCGAGCGTTTTCTCGCCAAAATAAAAACATTTATCACAAAGTGTCTCTACTAAATGTTCATATTTTCATCCCGTCTATAATGTTCGTGAACAAAGTTTTTTCAAAAAACGAAAAAAAAAAGTTTTTGCTTCCCCCCGATTCCCTCTTGATCCTACCACTATATATATATATATATATATATATATATATATATATATATATATATATATATATATATATATATATATATATATATATATATATATATATATATATATATATATATATTCAAGAGGAAGGTAGATTTAGAAAGACAAAAGTATAATTTTTTATTTTTACAAAATTTCACAAACATTAAAATTAGGTGAAAATATGAGCATTTTAAAACGTCATTTTGTGATTAATGTTATTATTTTTACCAGAAACGCTCGAAGAGTAAAAGTTATTTCTGATTATGTCAGGTATAACCAGTGTTGTAAAAGTCGGCCGACTTGGCAGACGCGTCGGCCGATGCGTCGTTTTTTTAGGTTCTCCGTCCCGTTTTTTTAAAAAAACAACTCAAAAGACGGTCAGAGCTAGAAGTTCGGTCAAAGTCTGTCAAAGACGGTCAAAGTTGGTCAAAACGGTCAAAGTCGGTCAAATTTTCGTCAAGATCTGATATATTTTAAAATTACGGTTTGTTTTCATTTTTTGGACCGCTCTTTTCTCTGTGTCCTTTCTAATTATGTACTCGGTAACATTAATTGAGTTTGAAATTTGATTGTTTTTAAATTCAAGTTCTTATTTAAGAAATTTATGGTACATAATCAACTATTATATATATATAAATATATATTTAAGAAATTATTAATAAAGTCAACGTTGGTCAACGACCGATGCGTCCCCGACGCGTCCTTCGACTCGGCCGACGCGTCCTTTTTAGGTCTCGACCGATGCGTCCCCGACTCGCGACTTTAACAACCTTGGGTATAACATTTATCATGATAAATGTTATTCTTCGAGCATTTTCTGGTCAAAATAATCACATTCATCACTAAGTGTAATTTTTAAATGTTCTGATTTTTACCTAATCTTGACATTCATAACTAACTTTTTTATAATAAATAAAAAAAATTACTTTACTTTTCCTCCTAAAATTCAATTCCCTCTTCTTATTCTTCGACTGCTGGCGGAAGATAACTACCGTTGCTGACTGCTTGACTCTACGAATGCTTGAATCTGGGGGTTTGTTAATGTCCTTAGAAATTTGGCGAAATGATTCCTCTATGGTTTGATTTTGCATTTGGATCTGTTCGGTTGCTACGAGTTCAGTTCATACATTCCAGTTTTTCAGTCGTCGAGTCTTTAGTGGGCTTGACGTTGTTGACGGCGTTGTTGACTAGTCGACTTCGAGAAATTGGCCTCGGGTTAGGTGTTATTGGATTGCCCGGTGTTTGGTTTGAAATTGCGGTTCCGGGGTGAATATTCGGGGTTGGATTTGGAGTCGGGTTTATGTGTATGATTGTTTAGGCGTAGGGTTTGGTGGTTACGTTTGTTGTAATCTGATTTGTAAGTATAATGTGCTCGCTCTGTAATAGTCATTCAGTGTGTTTAGACCGAACACGGCGGGGGTTAATGTGTTATGGTCATATGTGATCCATTATTGTGTTCCACCGGATCTTCGGGTCTTATATATATATATATATATATATATATATATATATATATATATATATATATATATATATATATATATATATATATATATATATATATATATATATATATATATATATATATATATATATATATAGTAGGAGATCAAACGAGAACTTTTTTTTTGTGAGAACCCTGAGAACTCAAAAATACACTGAAATTCGAGTTAAAAAAGGAAATTAGAGTAAAAATGAGACACGGGCGAACAAAAAACATGATAGTCGAGCAAAAATGGGAAAAGTCGAACAAAAAAAACACTGCCGAACAAAAAAAAAGAAATTCGAACAAAAATTGTTAAATTCGAATAAAAATGTGTTCTACATTTTTGAAAGTCGAACAAAAAAATGTAGAACACACGGGTAGTCGAACAAAAATATTGATATTCGAACAAAAATGTGTTCTACATTTTTGAAATTCGAACAAAAAAATAATAATAATTTTTTTTTACTCGACTATGAATTTTTGTTCGTCTGTGTTTTTGATTTTTGCTCGAATTTCCTTTTTTTTGTTCGCCCGTCACTTTTTTTGCTCGAAGACACTTTGTGATGAATGTTATTATTTTGACCTAAAAACGCCCGAAAAATAAATGATAACATGCATCATGAGTAATGCACTATGAGATTACTTTTATAATGCTCGTCGTTGTTAATCTATATTGATTGTTTGACATTCACACGTAAACAGGAAACACAAACCAGTTTTTTGATGATATAATATGCATTAACTAATATGTACATATTTTTTCCACGATTTAAACAATGGTATTGACTTCGAAGATGACGATTACACACTAAATTTGGAGATGCAGAGCTTGATTTAAATGAAGACGAAGAACCAAAATCAAGATCTATGTACCCTAATTCTGTCTAACTACCAAGAAACACTACTACAAAAACTAGTTTAGAAACCTCCTTTAATGATCTTGTAATCTTATTATTTGAATATAAGTCTCAGTTTTTGTTACTCGATAGCCACCACTTGTGTGCGTTATGGTTCCGAAAATATTAATAAAAGTATTGGTTGTTTGAGTTATATTGTTTACTATATACTACCGTGATCTGCGTAATTTTGATTAAAATGTTATTGATAAGATGCAGAAAAAAAAAAAAAAAAAAACAACCATTCCAAACCGGTTTTTAATGAAAAACAGGTTTCCATTGTCAAAGAAAAGAAACATGTTTTTATTAAAAAACCGGTTTCAAATTTCGGAACCGGTTTTAAACCGGTCTCAACTTTTTAAACCCCCTCCTTTGCAAACCGGTTTTAAATCCGGTTCCGAAAGTCCAGAAAACCTGTCTCGAAGCTCCGTTTTTGTAGTAGTGGATTTTGCGACGATTTAGCATCAGTAAAGTGGATTTTTGTAGTAGTTGGTCCAATCTAATGACATAATGTCTTCGAGTAAAGTGTTGTCTGCATTAACATTCTTTCTTGTCGAGATGTACATTATCTAGCCGAGTTAACAATAACCTAGTTTTGTAACTCACCTTTCCGGCGATAACCACTTATTTCGCAAGCGAATAAACCACTTAAACTTATTGTGTTGGTAAAGTTATGTTTTTGCTTGTTTATTGTTGTGTTTTTTAACCATACCAATCCTCTAGAGCTTAGCCTAATACCATAAAGACTCGAGTAAAGTAAAGCCCTCCCTTTTCATGAAGTTATTGTCACCACTACAACTTTGGTGGAGAATCGCCACGCTTTTACCAACGTGGCCCCCTTGTGGTTTTTTGCATAATGACGTATGTCATAAGCTGAAATAACACTTGTGGACTTTCGAGTGAAAAAAGTGATTGTAGACATTTAAGAGCCACCAAACGCATTTACCGTGTCACCAAACACATCAACGATGCCCAACACCTAGATTTGTGTTTATTTGCTGACAAGAATACAACATGTGAGGTACATTTGTTGGTATTACATTTAAAACCACCTTAAATTTTGTAGCCTCATGTTCAATATTTTAATTATAATTAAATTTTTTTACTGTTTGTACAATTCTTGGCAACCCTTGTTAAGGGAACAAGGATATTGAGATCTGATCACTGAGCGGATGATATTACAGGATATGATAATGAATGTATGCTTGTTGGCGATTCACCGAAGGTAGTACGAAGGTATCGTACTTTACGCCACCAAGATACAAAGGTAACTCATTGAGAGTATTGTGTGTGAGTAATTGTGACTTAGAGTGAATGTCAACTCCAGAGATCATGTTCTCCTTTTATAGGGTTAGGAAATAGCTCTATCACCAGCTTTATAGGTGGGATCAGTCTCCAAGGCGATCTCTGATGAGACAAAGGGGACTTTCCCTTCGGTCGACTGCAACTCCTGCTGGTTCAAGAAAGCTACCATGCAACATTCATCTTTTGTCATTTGGATGTTAGTGGAAGCGAGTTTGGTCAACCCGCTTACTTCTCTCCTTCAGTCTAGGCAATCTTGTGAGTTTAGGATGAGTCCTTGTCCATTGGTAACCGTGATCCCTTCGTCACCATGTTCCTTCGTTACTATTGCTTCGTATAACGGATGTGGTTTCTTACCAATTCTGAATATTAGGATTATATTTTGGGAGCATTCTTCTTTTATCATTTAGGCGCCATTATTTGAGTTTGAGGATATCCCGCTCATGGTTTGTATTTGACATATGTGTTCTTCTGATCCAATCTTATGTCATCTACCCTCGTTAGGCGTGATATCTCCGTTAGCTTATCTTCGTTTATCTTGACGGGGAGATACACTATCAAGCCCCCAGTTTAATTTTACGAAGCTTTCTGACCAAGCTATGTTGAATTAAACTCAAACTGCCACTTGATTTTCTGATTTGACGCCTCTGATTTCAGTAATTATTTACCCGGGTACGATTACCCTTTTACATCTGCTAGATCTTTCTTGTTTAAATAGGCGAGGAGGGTAAAACGGTAATTTGCCGGTACAGTTACCAAAGTAACTCTGCATCTGATGGGACGGTGTTCTGCTTTGGGGTAATAAATGGTTAAGTTTTGATTTTCTCTTTTATTTTTTCCTTTCCATTCCCTTTTTTCTTTTGCTTTTCTTCATCATCCGACCATCTTCCTTAATTTTCGAAAAGGTATTGCTCCAAACTTGCTCTCTTTTTTTGTTTTTTGTTATGGCTAAAGTAGATCTCCGATCCACTTGTAGTGTCGTGACCCCCGAACGATGTGAGCGTCTCCGTAAAACCCTAGGTCTTAAAGGTGATGACATAATTTTGCCAGAATCCAATAAGTTCATGCTGGATTTTCAGACAGATTACGTCGGAATGTATACGCAGTCGTTTACAGAGTGCAATCTTAGGATCCCCATTTCATCATTTTTCCTTAGTGTCCTTGATTACTTTAAGGTCCATGTTTCCATTGTTCACCCTCTTGACATTAAAAAGATCCTGGCTTTTGAGTACATATGCAAGGCATATGGTGGCCAACCTTCTGTTGACTTATTTCATTGCTTCTTTCAAACTGGTGATGCTAAGAATTGGGTTACAATTGCCAAGCGTCGTAAAAAGAGAGGTAGTCTAGTCGATACCCCCATGTGTTTTGCTTCTTCCATTCCTGATGTAAGGAATTGGAAAAATTCCTTTGTCTACATCAAGAAATCCTTTTTCTTTCCAGTTAAGTTTCCCAATGCCGTTGTTAGCAGGTGGGCCATTGTTCCTAAGCAATATAGTGATCCTGTTCCTGAGGATGCTAAAAATGACCCTCTCTACGGTAGGATTTGTCGTCATCCTATAATACCCTCAACTCTTCCGGATTCCCTCTTTTTTAAGCTCGACATGGTACCTTCATGGGAGAGAGGCGAAGCTATTCCTGTGTACTTTTATGGGGAAAAGGGTAGGTTTTAGCTGCCTTAGGCATCATTCTTGTTAGGCCTTTTCTTTTATTTTTTCTGACCTTGTTTGCTTTTGCAGAGATGTCTTTGCGAAATGTTATCAAGTCATTTGGGGTGAAGCAGCTGACTGAAGCTGTCCATGCTATTATTGTGGTTAAGGAGCTTGGTTCTTCTTCTTGTTCTGGTTTTATGGAGGTTGACAGTAAACCGAAGAAAGCCGCTGAGTCTAGTGCCCTCAAGGTTCAACCTAACGCGAAGGTTGCTTCGGAGCACGAGCCTATTGACGTGGATGCGGAGCCTGGTGTGTCCAAGAGCATCCCTTTAGGGCATCTAGGCGTCAGAAGGCTGCTAGGAAGAGGAAAGAGGTTATTTCTGGTTCTTCCTTGAAAAAAGCTAAGTTCGCCCTTCGAGATGAAGATACTGATGACGAAGCTCCTGTTGAAGGTTCTGGCGACAATGTTCTCTCAGGTATTCTTTTTTTATTAGTGCTTCCTGTTTAAACTATACTTTGTTCTCAAATATATCTTTATGTATCTGTAGGTGATATTCCTGATGTCCCTTCTTTGGAAGCTTGTTTCGATGTGTTTGATGAAATGATTCCCTCCGAGTTCGAAGATGCTATTGTGGACACTCCCAAGCTCCTTGACGTTTATACTGCTCATTGCTATCGATCTGCTATTTATAACCACCTCGTCCTGTACCGTTTGAAGCAGAAATCTGGCGATGTTGTGTGTCTAGAGAAGGAGGTTGAGGAGCTTAGGGATATCAATGCTTCCTCCAAAGAGTCTGTGAAGAAACTCCAAGAGCGATTGTTATTGAACACGTCGTGGGAAGAGGAGGTGAAATCAGCCAAGAGTGAGATTTTGAGTATGCAGGAGAAACAGAAGCTTGATGAAAAGAGGATTGCTGACTTGGAAGAAGAGAACAGGGCTCTCCGTTAGGAAACAAAAGATTCCACTAAAGCGTTATCAGATCAGAAGAGAAGATTTGATGGTTTGAGAGCAGATTATTCTAATGTGATCACCCGGGTCATTCCGCACGTCCGCAGGCAAGTCATTCGTAGCAAAGAGTTGAGCATGTTTGTTGGTGATGTTGTTCTTGCTAGTAAACAGGAAGAGAGGTATCAGTTATTGGCTGAGCTATCCAAGCAGGGCAAGCTTGAACTTAGCAGCTATCCAGATTATACCGATCAGGCTTCTGCCCTTGTTGATGCTGCATGTGCTCGTTTTGTCAACGCTGAACTCAACTATATTGCCTCTGTCGCTGCTCACTCTGATGCTAAGCCTGTGGAACTTCTTGCCTTGGTTGCGGAGGAATGATCTTTGTGATGACCCGGAAATTTCCGATCAAATTTAAACTTTAATCTTTATATAATTCCGACACGATAAGCAAAATCTGTAATGTTGAGTCATGAAAGTTTTGAAATCTATATTCATGTAATCAATCACCCTTTGACTATGCTCGACGATTCACGAACAATGGTTTTAAATAAATATGTATATATACATATATATAAATATAAATATAAGTATATATAATAAATTGAAAATATAGTTTAACCATTAGGATTAAATAAATAAAATAAGATACAAATTAAGTAAGGATAATTTAAAATGAATTTATATATATAAATATATATGATTCCTATGTGTAACTATTAAATGTTATTATTATACATAAATAGAAAATTTGATACAAATAATTTGTTAGTTAATATTATTATTATTATTAATATTATTATGATCATTATTAACATCATAAATAGTAGTAAGATATAAATTTTAGTTATCATTAATGATTATTTATTGTTATTATTATCTTTATCAATATTAATATTATTATTATTATTACTTTTATAGATATAATTACCATTATTATTAAAATCATTATTAAAATTATCATAAAAATGATATAATTTATTAATATTAAATATTATGGTTATCATAATTGATATTATTATTGTTTATATAATTATTATTATTAGTATTAATATTAGTATTAATATATTTATTTATTGATACAAATAAACTGTATCAGAATTTGTTTACGTCTACCCTTCAGTACAATTCGATTCCCTCTGTCCCAATAGCAAACAAAATCAGTTGAAGGTTAACATCAGCTTTTAATTTTTTTATTATTCTTTGTACTGATCAAATAATGCCTGTCGACCCATGTTTTCATTAAAAACTCGATTTAATTCAAGTGATAAGGATACTAGTCGAATTACATTATCAAATATCATCTACAGATACATTCACCGTTTTTAATTTAAATGAGCAAGCAGAAAAAAAATAAGAACAAATGGCGACGGCCTGTTCTTGCTTTTTTTTAAACCTCGATTTCGAGAAACATTACAAATTCCTTAAATGCAGTAGGGTTAGGATTTATCTAATTAATCTTTCTGTAAATCCTCAAGTCTTAATTTGCGAAATCAAAAATGAATTTTAGAGTCAAAGTTTGAGATCAAAAAGTCAAACAATTTGTTCATGGATAAATTCGAGTTTGTTTTGAAGATTTTAGTTAAATTAACAGTTCAGATAGTTTCTAATCACGATTGTGAATCTTTTTCATGAAGGAACTAAGGTCTAAAAACAATTGAAAATCGAAATAGCAATATGGGTTATTAACGGGTTATTATTATTTATTTTTTTTCTTTTTCTCGGTACAGCTATTTTTTTCTTCCTTCTGTGAGTGCCACATCTCTCAAACTATGTTTTCTGTTTCGTTTGAAAGTCTAATAGCCGAAACAATAAATATTCTAAAATTGGGTTTGCCTCTGTCGAGTGGATTAAGGGAAGAAAGGGAGAAGAAGAAGATGAATAAACATAATACGGGTTATAAGGTTATGGGTTGGGATATATTCAGAAATGGGGCAACAGCCCAATGGTTAAGAGTGTTAGCGGGGAGCGGGAGGTCTCAGGTTCGATCCCGGGTTGTGGCGTTTTCTTTTTAGAAGACCCTTTGAGGCAGTTTTAATTTCTAAAAATTATTATTATTACCATTATTATTATTATTGTTAATATTAATTTTATTATTGTTATTATTGATAATATAATTAATATTGGTTTGTATTTTCATTATTTGTTAGTATTATTAATATGCATAAAGAAACTTAGTGTTATTATTATGAATATCATTATTAATTAGTGTTATTATTACAAAAATTATAACTATTATTATTATGAATGTCATTACTAATATATGTATTATTATTATTAACATGTTAGGATTATTATTATTATTATCATTAATAGGAAAACAATAAAATGTATTATTATTTCTTTAATTAGTATCATTTTATAATTATTATTATTATTATTTATTAATAATATTATTACTATTATTAGTAGTATCAATATTAATAAGGTTATTATTATTAGTAACTCACTAATGTTAAAAACTATCATTTTTAACAAATAATTAATTTTGTATATAAAATGTATTTAGTACATATACTATAACTATATTAATATTTCATATAACTATATACTTAACATTATCTAGATAAATAATTATAGGTAACAAACTATTGAGTTTCAAACATAATATATATATATATATATATATATATATATATATATATATATATATATATATATATATATATATATATATATATATATATATATATATATATATATATATATATATATATATATATATATATATATATATATATATATATATATATATGTAGATATATATATATGAATATAACTAAATGAATAAATATTAATCATTTCAAACTATATATATACAAAATAAATATATATAACATATAATTTAAGACATAATATAAGTATATGTTTTTAAATAGAATTTAAAATAAATTCTATATAACTACAAATATATATATAAATAATATACCTTAATAAATAAAATTATGTGATTTCCATTATACGTTTTTAATATATACAAATGATATATGTTCGTGAATCCGAGGCCAACCCTACACTTATTCAATGTAGTCATATGTATTTTTACTACAAAATACATTAGGTGAGCTTCATTTTATTCCTTTTTTACTCTTTACATTTTTGGGACTGAGAATACATTCGCTTTTATAAATGTTTGACGCAATAGACACAAGTACCTTAACTGCACTCTATGATAGAATTATCTAGGATTGGGGTTGAATATTATGACATGACTTAGCCCCCGGTTTCCGTTAGAGCGTATGAGCTCCCGAGAAGGGTGGATGGTTTATTATTTATGACATTTTGGCACCGGTTGTCCTATATTTTATAAACATGTGTTCAGCCGTGGGGTGTAAAGACCGGCACAGAGGTTCTATATATTTTGAAGGCACATGTATTCAGCCGTGGGGTGAAAGACTGGCACAGATGGTTACTATTATATTTTGAATCCTCACCAGGTGTTCTTCATATGAAAGATATTTTTTTGTGCAGTTGGAATGGGACTTCTGCACGTTTTATAATATTTAAAATCTTGTGGTCTATTAAAATGATAAAAATGAAATGATTACTATAAACTGATGAACTCACCAACCTTTTGGTTGACACTTGAAAGCATGTTTATTCTCAGGTTTGAAAGAAATCTTCCGCTGTGCATTAGCTCCTTTTAAAGATATTACTTGGAGTCATTCATGACATATTTCAAAAGACGTTGCATTCGAGTTGTTGAAGTTCACTAGAGATTATTATTAAGTAAATGACATATTAGGTCATTTATAGTTTGGATATTATGAAATGGTATGCATACCTGTCAACTTTCGATGAAATGAAAGTTTGCCTTTTAAAACTGAATGCAATGTTTGTAAAATGTATCATTTAGAGGTCAAGTACCTCGCGATGTAATCAACTATTATGAATCATTTATAATCAATATAGACTTCGTCCGGATGGATTAGGACGGGGCGTTTCAGTTGGTATCAGAGCGGTGGTCTTAGCGAATCAGGTCTGCATTAGTGTGTCTAACTGATAAGTCGTTAGGATGCATTAGTGAGTCTGGACTTCGACCGTGTCTGCATGTCAAAAGTTTTGCTTATCATTCCGTGTCAGAAATCATCTGCTTATCATCCTTAGGAAATTATCTGCTTATCATTCTTAGTCTGGACATGTCTTACTGCCTCTATTGCATAGACAGTGTATAGATAAATTCATATCTTAGCGCATCTGTTATTGTTACCTTTGCCTGACAGCTTCCGTAGATTCCTCCGTAACTTATGAGAATTTAGTATTATATATGCATATGTAAACTATGTATTGCAGGGTACTAATCTATATCCTATAATCTTTTTCTTATCGAAAATCCTTCATCTGATCGTACGAGATGAATCCCTCCACCAGTTCAAGTCCCTCAGATTTCGATAGCTATTCCGATAGTTATTCCGACAGCTATTCCGACATGGATATTCACCTAAGCTCCGAAAGCAGTGTCATCAGAATGTACCAACAAATCAACCATCCCCAATTCATCTGATGGGTTCGTAAATGACTTAATCAATTGAGACGCGAAGAAGGCGATCCTTTTCACCAACCGAATTCATCTCTTGGTGAAGCACCTGAAGCACTTACCGGCGAACCAGTCTGAAACACCATTTTCACCCTCATTTTCCGAATATCTCACTATGATTATATACTATCTCAAATTCAAAACCTTATTCATCTCGCTCGTTCCTACCGAAAATCATCCCGGAGTAATAAGTCAACGAGCTTCGCACCCGAGTTGTAGCCTTGAAAGAAAATATGGTGCAAAACGTACCAGCTTCAGCAACATCACCGGCATCAACAGTATCACCAATATCAATACCAGTACCATCAATAATCCATGCCTCAACATCTCATTCTGTACCTCGAATATAATCATCATTCTACGTATTGTTCTACATCAATTATCTTCGTTCTTCATGGCGATTAAGTAATCTCTAAATGTTTTAGAGATTATGTGTAACATCCCGCATTTTTCCGTTAAATTATTTTAACGCCCGTCTTTTTCTTTTAAATAATGCCCTTCGTATCTAGATTCGTATCCTTGTTAAGTAACATTTTAAATATTCTCGTTATCGGATTATAACGTCTCCCGTACTCCCGTGTAATTTAAATTATTCGTTCGGTTAACTCTCGCACCCGATTACAAACTAAAGGGACTAGTTTTGCCAAAAAGACAAAGAGGTGACTAGCACTTTGACTAGTCAACCTCCTCCCCATCTTTCTTTTATTTTCTTTTCCATTTTCTTCTCATACTTCTCCATTTTCTTTCAATCTTCCAAAAAGCAATTCATCATCTAATTTTGATTTAGGAAGCTCACAACAAATCCGACTACATATTCTTGATCCTCGTTTCATCCTCTTCGATTTGATACCAACCTCATCCATTTTGGGTAACTTTCTAAAATCACTAATTTTATGTGTTCTTGAGATTTTTGAGTTATAAAGTTGTTAATTAGTGTCTATGGCTCATTGTGATGTCGTGTATGTAAATTGTATGCTCGATTCGTTGTTTTTGGTGTAACTAGTTCAATATGAAAATTACTTGCTAAATCCTTGATTTTGGATGATCAAATGTTGTTAGATTGTTAAAGTGCATGTTTTAAAAGTGTTACTAGTATCATTAGCTTCGGTTTGATGTATAGGTTGATTAAGGAAACTCCAAGAACATGATTAATGATTTTGTGAACTTGGATTAGGGTTTGATAAGCTTTACATGAACTTTTGATGCGTCAAATGCTATGAGATATTGTTGTTAAGTGTTTTGTTGCAATGTGTGTTTGATTACCTTCGAAACGGCATAACATACATGTAAATTGGTTGCCCGAATCATAAAATGCGTTTTTGGAACTTGAACTTAGATTATGAATGTTTAATTTCGGTTTTTGGTTGTTATAAGTGCAAGTTTGATTGATGATATGTGTTTAGTTGCATTCCTCGTCAAAATACCTTTCCAACGATGTATGATAGGCGTTATAAGTGTTTACGGGTCAAGAGTTGTGTTGGAATTGGTTTTGGCTCGTGCATATTTGTGGAAAACAGAAACAGACCTGTACAGGGGGTGGCGCGGCGCGCCCCTTACCCGCGCGGCGCGCAGAATAGGCTGAACAGATTCTGACCTCCTTGTCCATTTACACGCGAAATGTTTGACTAGCTACCGACCTCCGATTCACATGAAACTTGTTCTAATATACTTATATATGAATATTTAGCATAGAAAAATAGTCCGGGACCCGACCCGAACATGTTGACTTTTTCGTTGACTTTGACCCGACCAAGTTTGACTTTTTGTCAAACTTAACCAATTAATTATGCAATCTTCCTAACATGCTTTTATACTTGTATCTTGCATGAAACTTGACAATTTGCTTCACATGCTATATTAATCGAGTCGTATCGAGCCATAGGACTAATTGAACATCTTTGACCTATTGCGTTTACCGTTATTGATACAACCTATATGTTTAGGTCGAGACTAGCTTTGTCTTTGCACGCGTTTACTTGTCGAAGTACTTTATTACTCTTGCACTCAAGGTGAGATCATAGTCCCACCTTTTCAACAATTTTTATTCTTTTAAATCGTGGGCTGAGAAACATATACATTACATATTTATATACATTTCACATGTATATATACTTTTCATACTTTTATACTTTGAACACAAATACGAATACAAAGATACAGACGAGTTAGAACAAAAGTCCTTAATCCAATTATCATTAGTTCCACTTGCAGGGTGTAAGTGTAAGCGAGTGATTATGTTGTGTGGCCATACGGGTTTAACGAACCCTCATTCAGACGGTTCGCTACCGTTAGTGGATGAAATATAATTTCAACGTGCATAGTGTATGTTCTAACACTATATTCAAAATTCAGAGGGAAGATTCAGTTAAGTTTTGGTAATTGGGTGCTCGTGATACAGACAACATCCTTTGGGATGTATACGCTTGATATTCACTTTATACTAAATCTTGTGGTTTACAAACACATCTTTAGAGATGTATACGCCTTGATACTAAACCTTGTGATTCAAAATATACTTTTACAAATACATTTATGATCTCACCAACGTTTTCGTTGACAGATTTCTATGTTTTTCTCAGGTCTTGCACGATATGTGATACATGCTTCCGCTCATTATTTGATACTTGCATTGGATGTCGAGTATACATGCTTTTCGTGGAACGTCTTTTGACTTTACTTTAAACTGTGTCGCCTGGATTTCAATCGTACTTATAACGTTGTAACTTAACTTTTGGTTGAACAATTCTCGTAAACTTTGAAACAATCTTTATTTTGAAATGAAGGCGACATATTTTGGTCAAACGTTATCTTAAAGACTTATAATCAGGTAATGGGACCCACGTAGCCGACGCCGTCACTTGACGATTTGTCGGGGTCGCTACAGTTGGTATCAGAGCCTTGGTTGTAGGGATTTAGAGTTCATTTGTGTCCACCCCGAGTCATAGGGTACATAGGTGAATCTAGACTACAACCGGCATATAGACTGAAGTAGGAATTACTTGACTATTTGTGCATTTATACTCGAACTCTTCTATCATATCTAACGCGTATTCGATCTTGATCTTACGTTGATAAATTTTGTTGATGCGCCACCTTGACTTTATGAAGTAATGTTAAATGCACATGAGAATCAGGGTAATATAATTTCCGGGATTATATTACGGTGATTCACATGGACGTTCCGACATTATGACATAAAGAATTTAGGGCGAGTCAAGGAAAATTTTCTCTCTATCCTTAATCCATACTCCGGTTAGTATTGTTGAAAATACTAACCAACGATATTCTTGTGTCTTGAAGGAACAATGGCTCCTCGTCGTGTACGCCGCAATGAAACTCCCGAACAAGCTCTCGAACGGATGATAGCTACCGCCGTAGATGCGGCCATGGCCGGTCACTCATCCAACAACAATAATAATAACAACCACAACAACAACAACAACGACAACAACAATGGAGCCGGAAACTCAAACGAGGGATGCTCCTATAAAGCTTTCATGGGGTGCAAACCTCACACTTTTGATGGAACCGGGGGACCGGTCGTGCTCACCCGATGGTTTGAGCAAACGGAAGCCGTCTTTAGCATAAGCGGTTGTCGGGACCAAGACAAGGTCAAATACTCCACTCACACTTTCTCCGGAATTGCTCTAACATGGTGGAACACCTATGTTCAATCGGTGGGTACCGATGAAGCTCATGCCCTCTCTTGGGCCGATCTAAAGGAAAAGATGATTGTTGAATATTTTCCGCGCGAAGAAACCCGAAAGCTCGAGGAAGAACTAAGAGCTTTGAAAGCGGTCGGAAACGATCTTAAGGCTTATAATCAACGCTTCGCCGAACTATCCTTGATGTGTCCTAATCTTGTTAACCCCGAATCTCAAAGGATTGAGCTCTACATGCTCGGTCTTCCAAAAAGCATCAAACAAGGGGTGATGTCATCCAAACCCACTACTCATCAAGCCGCTATGAACATGGCTCGCCAACTAATTGAAACGGTTGACGAAATCGTAGTTCCGGCACCTAAGGCCGAGGATAAATCGGGCGGCAACAAAAGGAAGTGGGAACCCTCTCAATCAAGCAACAACAACTTTGCAAAGAAGCCTTACACCTCCGACGGCAAGAAAGGTTATACCGGACACCTACCGTATTGTAACGAGTGCTACAAACATCATTTAGGCGAATGTGGCAAACCATTTTGCTTGAAGTGTCAAAGAAGTGGCCATGTAGCCCACGATTGTAGGAATACCGCTCCCGTCGCCCAAAAGGAGCACAATGCACCCAAGACGGGTGTTTGTTTTGAATGTGGCCAACCGGGTCATTTTAGGAGTGCGTGCCCAAATAAGAAAATCAACCCCAACGCACGCCGTTAAACTTTCAACATCAACGCCTAGGATGCCCGAGACGACGATGGACTAGTCACGGGTATGTTTGTTCTCAAACTTTCTCACGTTTCATGTTTATTCGATTCGGTTACCGTTAGACATTTTATGAGCAAGTCTTTGACTCGTGCTCTTTACATTCCACTTTTTCCCTAGATACTACTTAGACGATTTAAGTGACCAACGAGAAATTATTGTGTGCCTATAAATTTTATTGGAGGATATACGTTAAGACTTTTGACTTGACACCTATAGAACTAGAGAGCTCGAAAAAAAAAAAAAAAAAAAAAAAAAAAAAAAAAAAAAAAAAAAATGTTTCCCCCTCATCTTGTATAGATTATCGTGAACTGAGTAATTTTCGGTTGGAAACCGATACCCTCTCCCTCGCATCCATGACCTCATGACTTCTTGCATGAATCCCGTGTGTATACCAAAACGACCTCCGTTCCAGTTATCATCAATTGGGGGTTAAGGGAGACGATGTCTCCTGAGTCTTTTCCGAACTCGCAACGTTAGTTGTAAATCCCTCTTAGTACCATTCGATTTATCCAAGGCTCGTCCGTATTCATGAACCTCCTAAACCACGTATGCAACTTATCTAGACAAATCTATTATCACATTTATAGATGACATCTTAACTTATTCAAGTAAAGAAGGCAAACGAACAACATCATCATCTTACGCTCGAACTTTGAGAAAAGAGCAACTCTATGCCAAATTCTCCGAGTGAGAATTTCTGCTAAACGAAGTCAAATTTTCTAGACCATGATGTTAATGGTCAAGGCATTACAATCAATCTCGAAATCAAGCCACACGTGATCATGAAACTCTCTCAACTCAGACTTGTATTCGTAAAATCCTAGAACTCGCCTGTTATCACCGAAGATTCATTTCTGACTTTTCTCGTGTTACCCGACTTTTAAACTCGTTAACTCACTAAGGGAAAAACTTTAAATCTCTCCGTGTCCAAACCTTGAGCGTGATTCTTCACACCAACATTTCTAGCTAAATTCGTATAGCACCAAATGGAATTCAAATAGGGAAATATTTCTACTTGAATGCCGAAAGGTGTACTCTCTCGACTCAAATTCAACGTAACTGAAATTCGTTATTTTGCACGAAGAATTCTAATACTAAATTGTGGATCCGATCAACTTCCTCATCATCACGTACCACACTACATACCTCTGTTATTTCACCGTTACCGTCTGATATTACTGGAACTTAAGATAACACACAATCCAACGATACTTCACTCTTCTTTGACTTAACGCCCTTGTGTTTCTGATAATCGGTCAACTATTATTCAACCCCGAACTATACAACCACGTATACTATCTCGTCTCTCTTTCAGACTTCAACTTTTTACAACTAGAGGCACGATATGGCAACCTCGAGGTGTAAGCTCATCCAATTCTAAGTCCTCATCTCACTCCTATCTTTATCGCTCGCATTTCTGTTTAAAGAAACTCCTTGTAACATTTCTCCATGGATAGAGAAATTCCTCATATTACATTAGTATTCGCCACGAGGATGAATGGTCCTAACGAACCTTTTTCAAACCCTAACTGACTTGTTCAAACACATCTTAAGAGATTCTATTCCAACCCAATGTATCTTCGACATTTATCCTGTATCGAAATCCTCGTTTCACTTCTAGTTTTACAAGAAACCTTGGAGACCCGCTTAGACATGAGTACCGCGTGCCACCCACAACCCGATGAACCAAGCAAACGAACGATTTACGTCTTGGAAAGACATGTCACGACTCGTATTGTCACCTTTAGTAGATCACTCTTACAACAGTAGTTACCACTCGTGTGTTCGCACGCACTTTCCGAAACCCTATATGACCGCTAATGTCATACCCCCGTTCATTCAACCAAGCGTCAACCACCGAAATCTGAACTCCATCAAGAAACAACAATTGAGATCATTCAAGTCCGGGAAGGGCTCGAGGCGGCCCGTAGTCGTCAAAGGAGTTATACCAAACTTAGATGAGAACCTCACAAATTCCAGTGTGTAACCGCGTAATATTGAGAAACCGCACCTTGGAAAGGTGTAATCCATTTTGGGGAAATCGAGAAAGGCTAGCCGCAATATCGAACCTTTTGAAACCTTGGGGCGTATTGGAACCGCTTCCTACCGCTTAGAACTTTCGACTCAATTAAGCTTCCGTTTACCCTACATTTCGTGTAACAAACTTGGAAACGTGTCCTGCGGAACAGGAACGTGCAATCCTGCCAGATACACCAACTATTGATGACAAACTTCTCTTCATGGGAAAACCGGTTAAAACCGGGGATCGTAAAACCAAACCTTAATGCAACGTAAAACCCTAACTATCTAAATTCGTGAGAACACTCAAGGACGTACCTTCACTTATTCATAGCATGGGCAACGTAAAGTCTCGAATAAGAGATATCGACTACTACTTCCAACTAAATTTCGGGACGAAATTTCTTTTGAGGTGTGGATAATGTAACATCCCGCATTTTTCCGTTAAATTATTTTAACGCCCGTCTTTTTCTTTTAAATAATGCCCTTCGTATCTAGATTCGTATCCTTGTTAAGTAACATTTTAAATATTCTCGTTATCGGATTATAACGTCTCCCGTACTCCCGTGTAATTTAAATTATTCGTTCGGTTAACTCTCGCACCCGATTACAAACTAAAGGGACTAGTTTTGCCAAAAAGACAAAGAGGTGACTAGCACTTTGACTAGTCAACCTCCTCCCCATCTTTCTTTTATTTTCTTTTCCATTTTCTTCTCATACTTCTCCATTTTCTTTCAATCTTCCAAAAAGCAATTCATCATCTAATTTTGATTTAGGAAGCTCACAACAAATCCGACTACATATTCTTGATCCTCGTTTCATCCTCTTCGATTTGATACCAACCTCATCCATTTTGGGTAACTTTCTAAAATCACTAATTTTATGTGTTCTTGAGATTTTTGAGTTATAAAGTTGTTAATTAGTGTCTATGGCTCATTGTGATGTCGTGTATGTAAATTGTATGCTCGATTCGTTGTTTTTGGTGTAACTAGTTCAATATGAAAATTACTTGCTAAATCCTTGATTTTGGATGATCAAATGTTGTTAGATTGTTAAAGTGCATGTTTTAAAAGTGTTACTAGTATCATTAGCTTCGGTTTGATGTATAGGTTGATTAAGGAAACTCCAAGAACATGATTAATGATTTTGTGAACTTGGATTAGGGTTTGATAAGCTTTACATGAACTTTTGATGCGTCAAATGCTATGAGATATTGTTGTTAAGTGTTTTGTTGCAATGTGTGTTTGATTACCTTCGAAACGGCATAACATACATGTAAATTGGTTGCCCGAATCATAAAATGCGTTTTTGGAACTTGAACTTAGATTATGAATGTTTAATTTCGGTTTTTGGTTGTTATAAGTGCAAGTTTGATTGATGATATGTGTTTAGTTGCATTCCTCGTCAAAATACCTTTCCAACGATGTATGATAGGCGTTATAAGTGTTTACGGGTCAAGAGTTGTGTTGGAATTGGTTTTGGCTCGTGCATATTTGTGGAAAACAGAAACAGACCTGTACAGGGGGTGGCGCGGCGCGCCCCTTACCCGCGCGGCGCGCAGAATAGGCTGAACAGATTCTGACCTCCTTGTCCATTTACACGCGAAATGTTTGACTAGCTACCGACCTCCGATTCACATGAAACTTGTTCTAATATACTTATATATGAATATTTAGCATAGAAAAATAGTCCGGGACCCGACCCGAACATGTTGACTTTTTCGTTGACTTTGACCCGACCAAGTTTGACTTTTTGTCAAACTTAACCAATTAATTATGCAATCTTCCTAACATGCTTTTATACTTGTATCTTGCATGAAACTTGACAATTTGCTTCACATGCTATATTAATCGAGTCGTATCGAGCCATAGGACTAATTGAACATCTTTGACCTATTGCGTTTACCGTTATTGATACAACCTATATGTTTAGGTCGAGACTAGCTTTGTCTTTGCACGCGTTTACTTGTCGAAGTACTTTATTACTCTTGCACTCAAGGTGAGATCATAGTCCCACCTTTTCAACAATTTTTATTCTTTTAAATCGTGGGCTGAGAAACATATACATTACATATTTATATACATTTCACATGTATATATACTTTTCATACTTTTATACTTTGAACACAAATACGAATACAAAGATACAGACGAGTTAGAACAAAAGTCCTTAATCCAATTATCATTAGTTCCACTTGCAGGGTGTAAGTGTAAGCGAGTGATTATGTTGTGTGGCCATACGGGTTTAACGAACCCTCATTCAGACGGTTCGCTACCGTTAGTGGATGAAATATAATTTCAACGTGCATAGTGTATGTTCTAACACTATATTCAAAATTCAGAGGGAAGATTCAGTTAAGTTTTGGTAATTGGGTGCTCGTGATACAGACAACATCCTTTGGGATGTATACGCTTGATATTCACTTTATACTAAATCTTGTGGTTTACAAACACATCTTTAGAGATGTATACGCCTTGATACTAAACCTTGTGATTCAAAATATACTTTTACAAATACATTTATGATCTCACCAACGTTTTCGTTGACAGATTTCTATGTTTTTCTCAGGTCTTGCACGATATGTGATACATGCTTCCGCTCATTATTTGATACTTGCATTGGATGTCGAGTATACATGCTTTTCGTGGAACGTCTTTTGACTTTACTTTAAACTGTGTCGCCTGGATTTCAATCGTACTTATAACGTTGTAACTTAACTTTTGGTTGAACAATTCTCGTAAACTTTGAAACAATCTTTATTTTGAAATGAAGGCGACATATTTTGGTCAAACGTTATCTTAAAGACTTATAATCAGGTAATGGGACCCACGTAGCCGACGCCGTCACTTGACGATTTGTCGGGGTCGCTACATTATGTATTCTAGTTCTAACGGTAAACCAAATGAGTTTAATAACATATTAACTCAATGAATCCATGATTACATCTGAAGAAAATATATATGTATATATGTTTTCATAAAGATTGTAATTAAAAATTCTTTCGTACAAACTGATAATGGTGAAAATATTTTAACGGGTAGGTAATACCCGAGGAATATTCAGATTTCACATTAATAAGTTACACTGTACATTCTTCGAAGCTGATTCAACAGTCGTTTACTATCCTACTTACATCCACCGATATACAAATCCGTTCACTACAGAATATCCATATTCATCCAATTTCATATTGGGATTATGATTTATCAGAATCCAACAAGTGGCATAATGAAGAAAACATTTGACAAAATAAAATTTGTTAGAAATAAACAAATTAACTATGAGAAATTTTGTTAAGAATTCACGCTAACTGTTCCTAACTAATTGTTCCTAGCTAACTGATTACATTTTATTTATCTCAATTTAATTATCGCAATTTACATTCTCGTAATTTTATTTATCGTCATTTAATTTCTGTTATTTACTTTACGCACTTTATTTATCGTTATTTAAATTCTGTTATTTATTTTACGCACTTTAAATATCGGGACACGTATACAAGGTTTTGACATATCATATCGACGCATCTATATATATTATTTGGAATCACCATAGACACTCTATATGCAGTAATGATCTAGTTCTCTATACAGGGTTGAGGTTGATTCTATAATAATATATATACTTTGAGTTGTTATCAAGTCCGAGACATATACACGGGTCACGATAAGTATTAATCAATTCGAATATTATATATTAAACTATATATGAATTATTGGACTGTTAACTGTGGACTATCGACTGTGGACGAATAATATTGGACAATTAAAATGAATTAAAATACTGAGTATAATATATGAAACTAAATAATTCTTCAAGTTGCCACTTGATTTCATCTTAAACGCCATTTGTATATTGACAATTCTAATCTGCGTTCAAACCTTTCATGATTCTTGAAAACACCTCAATTGAAAGGATGAACCAACCGCACTTCATCTATGGAAGAAAAGATTGACGCATATAGTTATGCACCTAAAAACTCCCGGACCCTAAGTAAAAGTTTAACACGTGTCTGTGTTAGCTCCTTTGGCATTGTTATTACCAAAAATAACATTGCAACTCCTTTTCAAATTAGCCAATTTTATCACAGCTTCAACAAATCAACTTCAACTTCCATTCGAATTAGCCTTATTATAACCTTGATATATAAGTTTTCCTGTCGTCATCGTTACCGGAGAACTGTTTATATTTCACCACATTAGCAGTAAAATTACCAGCAACTTCAATGAATTTGGACTTTCCGAAAAATCATTATATTCATTGAAACCCCATCTTGTATTCATCTATACCCTGTAACAATAATTGCCATACCAATTACCGGGAATCAGCAATCAGTATTTCAAATCTCGTAGCATTTCTACATCAATAGTTATATGTATACATATAACAATTATCTCCTAGAATTACGATCTTCAATTCTGAAATTTTGAAAAGGCACCCAGTTTACGAATCGATACTCTGAATGTTGAAAAAGCCGAATGAAGCAGCAGAAACTGTAGGCAACCGTAAACGACCTTAGTCGTCGGAAGTTTGATGATAAAGAATAATATGTTGGAAAAGCTCAGAAACATTGGAACTGGAAAACGGATAGAGTTAACCATGAAGGAGGCCATGGACAAATATAAGGACCATACCCTATATTCAAAGAATCCAGATAATTCTGGATCCGTTGAAATCTTTATAGAATATCTTGCTCCGAAGTCATGTTAAAATCTTGCGGAAAATCTTTCTTCATCAACCATCGAACTTAGAAATTCCAAAATATCATCATCAATATCTTCGATATTTCTGAGGATATTTTCATAAATATTCTCGTCCAAAATTATATACCTCTTCGTGCTTCCTGTGTATCATTATATTGGAAACATTCAATAGAAAATTTAGTACCGAAAAGCAGATTATGCGAAACTATGAAGAAAGACGTGGACAAATCACAAAGAATAAGTTTGACTTCAAAGAATCTAAATGATTCAATGTCTGGTAAAGTCTTTAGTGAATATCTTGCTCCTTACTCTAAACCCTTGCAGACAATAGTTTATATCATCCTCTGATCTTAGATATTCCGAGATATTATCGTATCTTTCATTATAAATATCCTCCATATTTCTGGAGATATTTTTATAACTATTCTTATCTGAAATCATTAATCTCTTCGTGCTATCAGTATTACATCATATAGAAACTGTTAGTTTCTATATTCTATAAACTTTCAAGCTTAAAATATGAATGTTATTGAAGTAATGTTGGGAACTGATGCATGAGTTAGTATAATATAATGACACTTGATCAACGTGATTATATTACAGTAATTTATGCTGAGTTTCTAATGGAACGTGATGATTCACAGAACATACCGTCATCATGTTCCATTTACACGACTCTTACATTCTATCTAATCTCTAAACATGTCAAGAAAATATTTTTCTTGATGATTCATTTTTTTTTCGAATATTCTGGTAATTTACCAAATCAAGATCGTGCCATTACGATTTCTTTCTTAGAACATTAACTATGTTCGCTTCAAAAATCCATACCTACGAATTTCGGACCATTATTCGCTTGACTTGAAGTCAGGAAGAGGAGACAAAAGTATGGAACTCTTGAATATAAAAGAAAGTATAAAGTTCGACAACAACACATAAACTACAAACCGTGCATGTCAATACGTATTGCCCCGTAAAGGCACGGGAACAATTAATAACACTATAACCCCAGGATAATAGTAGAAGTAAATAACTTCCTTCGGTGGTAGATGAAAAAGAAGAATGACAGATATTGATGATCTGCGAGGTGGTGTACGAAATACTATTATATTTTACTACGAAATACGTTACAAATTACACAAGTTTTAATTATTTATTTACAAATGGGATATACCTAAACCTTGCTACAACACTATAGGCAGTGTACCTAATCGTAGAGTAGTATAGTTTTTAGTAAGTCCGGTTCGTTCCACAGGGAGCTGGCTTATTTCACACTATATTTTAAACAATTATATTCGTACAAAATATATTATATTAATAATATATAAAAGGGGGTTTTACCGTTTAATGACCGGTTTGTCGATTTTATATTTTAAGCGAAGCGTAAAGTAAATGACGATATTTAACTAACAATATAAAATAAATAACAATAATTAAAATGACAATAAATAAAAGTACGAGGAAAAATGAAATAAAATATATTATGCTTATTTAAACTTCCGTAATCATGATGTTTGACGTGATGATTTTAGTTTTATGACCATGGGTTAATTGTCCTTTGTCCTGGATTATTTAATATGTCCATCTGGTTTTTGTCCATAACGGTCCATCAGTCATAAATATAAAGTGCGAGTGTCCTCGTCAAATTATCCTTATGTCCGAAGTCAAATATTCCAACTAATTGGGGACTTAAACTGTAACAAGATTTTAATACTTTGTTTAATAATTACACCAGGTTATCGACTGCGTGTAACCCAAGGTTTTAATACTTTGTTATCAATTATGCCAAGTGTCCTTGTACATAATTTCACCCCTGTTTTAATAATTCTAGTGACTATTAATCCATTCCCGTGTCCGGTTAAATGAACTATTATTCGTACATATAAATACCCCGTCCATCGTGTCCGATCGAGTGTATATGGATATTTATAGGGACGTCCAATTGTAAATCTTTATATTAAAATTAACAAACTATCATTTAGTTAAACAAATATAAAGCCCATTAATAGCCCATAGTCTAATTTCCACAAGTGTCGTTCGTTTGTCCAAACCCCAATTATGGTACAAAACCCAATTACCCCGTCTTTAATATTTAGTCCAACATCATGATTACTTTGGATCAAATAAGCATAATAATAACTTAAGTACGAGACATTAATTTAAAAAGGAGAACATAACTTACATTGAGTATTTATCACGTAGTGTTACACGGACAGAATTTCGACTTCAAAAACCCGTAAAATAACCTTTACATTCGAGTAAAACCCGGGAAAGGCAAATGTGGTAGCCGATGCCTTGAGCAGGAAGGACAGAGAACCCATTCGAGTAAAATCTATGAATATAATGATTCATAATAACCTTACTACTCAAATAAAGGAGGCGCAACAAGGAGTTTTAAAAGAGGGAAATTTAAAGGATGAAATACCCAAAGGATCGGAGAAGCATCTTAATATTCGGGAAGACGGAACCCGGTATAGGGCTGAAAGGATTTGGGTACCAAAATTTGGAGATATGAGAGAAATGGTACTTAGAGAAGCTCATAAAACCAGATACTCAATACATCCTGGAACGGGGAAGATGTACAAGGATCTCAAGAAACATTTTTGGTGGCCGGGTATGAAAGCCGATGTTGCAAAATACGTAGGAGAATGTTTGACGTGTTCTAAGGTCAAAGCTGAGCATCAGAAACCATCAGGTCTACTTCAACAACCCGAAATCCCAGAATGGAAATGGGAAAACATTACCATGGATTTCATCACTAAATTGCCAAGGACTGCAAGTGGTTTTGATACTATTTGGGTAATAGTTGATCGTCTCACCAAATCAGCACACTTCCTGCCAATAAGAGAAGATGACAAGATGGAGAAGTTAGCACGACTGTAATTGAAGGAAGTCGTCTCCAGACATGGAATACCAATCTCTATTATCTCTGATAGGGATGGCAGATTTATTTCAAGATTATGGCAGACATTACAGCAAGCATTAGGAACTCGTCTAGACATGAGTACTGCCTATCATCCACAAACTGATGGGCAGAGTGAAAGGATGATACAAACGCTTGAAGACATGCAACGAGCATGTGTTATTGATTTCGGAAATAGTTGGGATCGACATCTACCGTTAGCAGAATTTTCCTACAACAACAGCTACCATTCAAGCATTGAGATGGCGCCGTTTGAAGCACTTTATGGTAGAAAGTGCAGGTCTCCGATTTGTTGGAGTGAAGTGGGGGATAGACAGATTACGGGTCCGGAGATTATACAAGAAACTACCGAGAAGATCATCCAAATTCAACAACGGTTGAAAACCGCCCAAAGTCGACAAAAGAGCTACGCTGACATTAAAAGAAAAGATATAGAATTTTAAATTGGAGAGATGGTCATGCTTAAAGTTGCACCTTGGAAAGGCGTTGTTCGATTTGGTAAACGAGGGAAATTAAATCCAAGGTATATTGGACCATTCAAGATTATTGATCGTGTCGGACCAGTAGCTTACCGACTTGAGTTACCTCAACAACTCGCGGCTGTACATAACACTTTCCACGTCTCGAATTTGAAGAAATGTTTTGCTAAAGAAGATCTCACTATTCCGTTAGATGAAATCCAAATCAACGAAAAACTCCAATTCATCGAAGAACCCGTCGAAATAATGGATCGTGAGGTTAAAAGACTTAAGCAAAACAAGATACCAATTGTTAAGGTTCGATGGAATGCTCGTAGAGGACCCGAGTTCACCTGGGAGCGTGAAGATCAGATGAAGAAGAAATACCCGCATCTATTTCCAGAAGATTCGTCAACACCTTCAACAGTTTAAAATTTCGGGACGAAATTTATTTAACGGGTAGGTACTGTAGTGACCCGAACTTTTCCATGTTTATATATATTAATTGAGATTGATATTTACATGATTAAATGTTTCCAACATGTTAAGCAATCAAACTTGTTAAGACTTGATTAATTGAAATATGTTTCATATAGACAATTGGCCACCCAAGTTGACCGGCGATTCACGAACGTTAAAACTTGTAAAAATGACATGACGATATATATATGGATATACATATGGTTAACATGAGATTATGATAAGTAAGTATCTCCATAAGTATATTAACAATGAGTTATATACATATAAACAAGACTACTAACTTAAGGATTTCGAAACGAGACATATATGTAACGATTATCGTTGTAACGACATTTAAATGTATATATATCATATTAAGATATATTAATATATCATAATATCATGATAATATAATAATTTAACATCTCAATAGATATAATAAACAATGGGTTAACAACATTAATTGAGATCGTTAACTTAAAGGTTTCAAAACAACACTTACATGTAACGACTAACGATGACTTAACGACTCAGTTAAAATGTATATACATGTAGTGTATTTAGATGTATTAAAATACTTTTGGAAGACTTCAAGACATATATCAAAACACTCATACTTAATGAAAATGGTTACAGTTACTTTCCCATTCTTTTCTTTCATCGAGAATTCTAGTCGTATTCTTACCCGTATTATACACAGCTTGAAAACGTACTTACTATAGGTATATACTAATAGGAACTAGCATGGGATTCCACTCTTGATTATGTCATGTATGACTAATCAATTTTAACTTCTACCATGAGCTATTCAACTAACTAGAACTCCTTTTAACCCCACTCACCACTCACCAATTACCACTCATCATTCACTCCATTTCACTTCCAATTCTCTTTCTAATTCTCTCTCAACACACACACACACTATTATGAACGTATTTTTCCAGTATTTAATCATCATCTTCATCAAAAATCACTTCAAGAATCAAGCTATAATCATCATAGGAAGAACACTTCAAGAACACTTCAAAAATCCCTTCAAGTTTACTAATTTACTTCCAAGCTTTCTAATCCATTCCAAGTAATCATCTAAGATCAAGAAATCTTTGTTATATACAGTAGGTTATCTTTCTTATTCAAGGTAATATTCATATTCAAACTTTGATTCAATTTCTATAACTATAAACTATCTTAATTCGAGTAAAAATCTTACTTGAACTTGTTTTTGTGTCATGATCCTACTTCAAGAACTTTCAAGCCATCCAAGATCCTTTGAAGCTAGATCATTTCTTGTCACTTCCAGTAGGCTTACCTACTAAACTTGAGGTAGTAATGATGTTCATAACATCATTCGATTCATATATATAAAACTATCTTATTCGAAGGTTTAAACTCGTAATCACTAGAACATAGTTTAGTTAATTCTAAACTTGTTCGCAAACAAAAGTTAATCCTTCTAACTTGACTTTTAAAATCAACTAAACACATGTTCTATATCTATATGATATGCTAACTTAATGATTTAAAACCTGGAAACACGAAAAACACCGTAAAACCGGATTTACGCCGTCGTAGTAACACCGCGGGCTGTTTTTGGTTAGTTAATTAAAAACTATGATAAACTTTGATTTAAAAGTTGTTATTCTGAGAAAATGATTTTTATTATGAACATGAAACTATATCCAAAAATTATGGTTAAACTCAAAGTGGAAGTATGTTTTCTAAAATGGTCATCTAGACGTCGTTCTTTCGACTGAAATGACTACCTTTACAAAAACGACTTGTAACTTATTTTTCCGACTATAAACCTATACTTTTTCTGTTTAGATTCATAAAATAGAGTTCAATATGAAACCATAGTAATTTGATTCACTCAAAACGGATTTAAAATGAAGAAGTTATGGGTAAAACAAGATTGGATAATTTTTCTCATTTTAGCTACGTGAAAATTGGTAACAAATCTATTCCAACCATAACTTAATCAACTTGTATTGTATATTATGTAATCTTGAGATACAATAGACACGTATACAATGTTTCGACCTATCATGTCGACACATCTATATATATTTCGGAACAACCATAGACACTCTATATGTGAATGTTGGAGTTAGCTATACAGGGTTGAGGTTGATTCCAAAATATGTATAGTTTGAGTTGTGATCAATACTGAGATACGTATACACTGGGTCGTGGATTGATTCAAGATAATATTTATCGATTTATTTCTGTACATCTAACTGTGGACAACTAGTTGTAGGTTACTAACGAGGACAGCTGACTTAATAAACTTAAAACATCAAAATATATTAAAAGTGTTGTAAATATATTTTGAACATACTTTGATATATATGTATATATTGTTATAGGTTCGTGAATCAACCAGTGGCCAAGTCTTACTTCCCGACGAAGTAAAAATCTGTGAAAGTGAGTTATAGTCCCACTTTTAAAATCTAATATTTTTGGGATGAGAATACATGCAGGTTTTATAAATGATTTACAAAATAGACACAAGTACGTGAAACTACATTCTATGGTTGAATTATCGAAATCGAATATGCCCCTTTTTATTAAGTCTGGTAATCTAAGAATTAGGGAACAGACACCCTAATTGACGCGAATCCTAAAGATAGATCTATTGGGCCTAACAAACCCCATCCAAAGTACCGGATGCTTTAGTACTTCGAAATTTATATCATATCCGAAGGGTGTCCCGGAATGATGGGGATATTCTTATATATGCATCTTGTTAATGTCGGTTACCAGGTGTTCACCATATGAATGATTTTTATCTCTATGTATGGGATGTGTATTGAAATATGAAATCTTGTGGTCTATTGTTACGATTTGATATATATATATATATATATATATATATATATATATATATATATATAACTCACAAACATTTTTGTTGACGTTTAAAGCATGTTTATTCTCAGGTGAATATTAAGAGCTTCCGCTGTTGCATACTAAAATAAGGACAAGATTTGGAGTCCATGCATGTATGATATTGTATAAAAACTGCATTCAAGAAACTTATTTTGTTGTAACATATTTGTATTGTAAACCATTATGTAATGGTCGTGTGTAAACATGATATTTTAGATTATCATTATTTGATAATCTACGTAAAGCTTTTTAAACCTTTATTGATGAAATAAAGGTTATGGTTTGTTTTAAAATGAATGCAGTCTTTGAAAAACGTCTCATATAGAGGTCAAAATCTCCCAACGAAATCAATTAATATGGAACGTTTTTAATCAATAAGAACGGGACATTTCAGTTGGTATCCGAGCGTTGGTCTTAGAGAACCAGAATTTTGCATTAGTGTGTCTTATCGAGTTTGTTAGGATGCATTAGTGAGTCTGGACTTCGACCGTGTTTACTTGAAAAATGATTGCTTAACAAATTTTGTTGGAAACTATATATTTTTAACATGTGAATATTATGTGATATATTAATCTCTTAACGCGTTTGATATTATGTGATAGATGTCTACCTCTAGAACAAGTCCCATTGACTCACCTAATAATAATGAAGAGTCAAATGTAAATTGAAATGATTCGTGGACTGATTCACAAGTTCTCGAAGAGGAACCGGAAGAAGAGTCGGAACCAGAAGAAGAATCGGAACCGGAAGAAGAATCGGAACCGGATGAAGAAATAGAACCGGTGGGGGAAATAATAAAACGGTTAAGTAAAAGAAAATCCTCAACCAACCGACCAAGGTTAATTATGGTCAATGGTGTTTCCGCTAAGGAAGCAAAATATTGAGAGGATTACCAATTCTCTGATGAATCGGATTCTGACGAGAATTCCGATGATGTTATAGAAATTACCCCAACTGAATTTAAAAAGGCAAAAGAAAATAATAAGGGAAAGGGCATAAAAATAGAGAAATCTAATTCCAACCCCGATGAACTTTATATGTATCGTCAACCCCCGAAGTCCTTAAGTTGTAACAATGACCCGGGAACCTCTAAACCACCAGGTTTTTCTAAACCAATGTGGAAAACGACGGCTCGTATTAGGGGAACATCATATATCCCTTGAAACTTGGCAAAATGAACCAAAACCAAAGAAGAAGAAACAAGCGAGTCGGAATAAGATAGTTGTATTCGTGTGGTGTAATATATGTAATATAGTGTGCTTATGCTTTATGATATATGTAAAAATTGCTTGTTTTAATAAGTATTTTTTTTTATGAATCTAACTCTTGTCTATTTTACAGTATAAAAACACAAAATGGATAGACAACCCAATATTTTAAGAGACCTACCCAGAGACATGATTGATGAAATCTTGTCTAGAGTCGGTCAGAATTCTTCGGCACAACTATTTAAGGCGAGATCAGTTTGTAAGACATTCGAAGAACGTTCCAAGAATGCCTTGGTTTATAAAAGGCTTTCGTTCAAAAGATGGGGGATATCACATTGGGAAATCCATAAGTTACGATGTGTTTACTTTGACGCATATATTGCGGGGAACCCAAATGCTATTTTACGCAATGGGTTAAGAAATTATTTTGACTCAATATATCTGAATATTGGACTTCATGATTTAGAAAAAGCGGCTAACATGCAACATAAAGAAGCATGTTATGCTTACGGATTAGTAATGTTCACTTCTCACCAAAGTGAGAACAAGAACATCGGGCTACAACTGTTAAACAAAACGTTCCCACAAGTGACGGAGTCGGTAATTGGGGTAAGAAATGAGGTTTTTAGATTGTTACGGGACTGTTGGACATTACGTAACCCTCGTCCCTTTGACGACGTTACAACACGCTGTCTTATCAACGGCCATAACGGTTATGTTCCACAAGACCAAGGATGGGAAGTAATCCTAGTAAAACCAGAATGCATGACTTGTTTCTGGACGTATGAATTACGTGTCTTTATTGCCTTTGCTGAACGACTTGTGTACTAGCTAGAATTATCTTCACAACCATCTTGTATCAAATTTAATGTGTGCTATATTTCATGCTATATGTAAAATAAGCGGTATTGTAAGTTTGTAAAATATTGTGTAAAAGTTTGAACGCGAAATATTATTATAATCAGTTTTTCATATAGAATTGTAGTAGTTGAATTGTATATTAGCTACTAAGTATGAACTTAACGGGTAGGTACTACCCGAATTTAAACTTATAAAACGCTAATATGAAGAAAAAGCTTTTATAAATGAGTTCATATTATGCTACGAAATACTATTAACTACTCTTAATATTCTGTATGATTAACTTGTTCCATTTGACTATTTTGAAGGAAATGGCACCGACTACTCGACACACCGTGAATATGAATGAAGAGGAATTCCGTACTTTTCTAGCTTCAAACATAGCCGCAGTACAGGCTGCGCTACATACCAACAATAACCTTGGATCTAGCAGTACAGGAAATCATGTAGGATGCACCTACAAAGAATTCACTGCCTGCAAACCTTTGGAATTTGATGGAACTGAAGGACCGATCGGATTGAAACGGTGGACCGAGAAGGTCGAATCGGTGTTTGCCATAAGTAAGTGTACTGAAGAGGACAAAGTGAAGTACGCTACGCATACCTTCACAGGTTCTGCGTTAACATGGTGGAATACCTATCTAGAGCAAGTGGGACAAGACGATGCGTACGCACTACCGTGGTCAGCATTCAAGCACTTGATGAACGAGAAGTACCGTCCCAGAACCGAGGTCAATAAGCTCAAGACAGAACTTAGAGGGTTACGAACCCAAGGATTTGATATTACCACGTACGAAAGACGATTCACAGAATTGTGCCTATTGTGTCCGGGAGCATTCGAAGATGAGGAAGAGAAGATCGACGCGTTTGTGAAAGGATTACCGGAAAGAATCCAAGAAGATATAAGTTCACACGAGCCCGCCTCCATACAACAGGCATGTAGAATGGCTCACAAACTAGTGAACCAGATTGAAGAAAGAATTAAAGAACAGACTGCTGAAGAGGCCAATGTGAAGCAACTCAAAAGAAAGTGGGAGGAAAACGGTGATAAGAATCACCAATACAACAACAACAGCAATTACAACAATAATCGCAACAATTATCCCAACAATCGCAACATCAATCGCAACTACAACAAACAGCCCAACAACAACAACAACAACAACAACAACTACAACAACAATCATCCCAACAACAATAATAACCGCAACAACAACAACAATCAGAAGCAGCTATGCCAAAGGTGTGAAAAGTATCACTCGGGGTTCTGCACCAAATTTTGCAACAAGTGTAAAAGAAATGGTCATAGCACGGCGAAGTGTGAGGTCTACGGACCAGGGGTTAATAGAACGGAAGGAACAAATGGTGTCAGAACGAGTAATGGCGGAGCAAGTAGTGTCGGAGCCAGTTATGCCAATGTAGTTTGTTATAAATGTGGAAAACCGGGCCACATTATTAGAAATTGCCCAAACCAGGAGAACACGAATGGACAAGGCCGCGGAAGAGTTTTCAATATTAATGCGGCAGAGGCACAGGAAGACCCGGAGCTTGTTACGGGTACGTTTCTTATTGACAATAAATCTGCTTACGTTTTATTTGATTCGGGTGCGGATAGAAGCTATATGAGTAGAGATTTTTGTGCTAAATTAAGTTGTCCATTGACGCCTTTGGATAGTAAATTTTTACTCGAATTAGCAAATGGTAAATTAATTTCAGCAGATAATATATGTCGGAATCGAGAAATTAAACTGGTTAGCGAAACATTTAAGATTGATTTGATACCAGTAGAGTTAGGGAGTTTTGATGTGATAATCGGTATGAACTGGTTGAAAGAAGTGAAAGCAGAGATCGTTTGTTACAAAAATGCAATTCGCATTATACGAGAAAAAGGAAAACCCTTAATGGTGTACGGAGAAAAGGGCAACACGAAGCTACATCTTATTAGTAATTTGAAGGCACAAAAACTAATAAGAAAAGGTTGCTATGCTGTTCTAGCACACGTCGAGAAAGTACAAACTGAAGAAAAGAGCATCAATGATGTTCCCATTGCAAAAGAATTTCCCGATGTATTTCCGAAAGAATTACCGGGATTACCCCCACATCGATCCGTTGAATTTCAAATAGATCTTGTACCAGGAGCTGCACCAATAGCTCGTTGATGTTATGCGAGGTGTATATAAAATAGCTTTATTTTTACTAGGAAAAACTATTAAATACGATACAATTTTACACAAGATATTTATTTATTTATAGAATGGATATACTTAAACCTTGCTACAACACTTATAGGCAGTGTACCTAATCGTACAGTAGTGTAGTTTTTAGTAAGTCCGGTTCGTTCCACAGGGAAATCTTTAAACAAAGCTCAACGCTATATTAGTTTATTTTTTATAAAAATACAAATATATATATAAGTAATATTATTATTATAAAGGGGGGTTTTTACCGTTTAATGACCGGTTTGTCGATTTGAAAACTTTAGTCGCAGTTAAAACCTAATGTAAAATATTAAATAAATAAAAGACTTAATTTAAAGCGTAAAGTAAATAACGATAATGAAATTGCGAATAATAAAAGTGCGATAAAATAAACTTGCGATAATTAAAGAGTACGATAATTAAAAGTGCGATAAAATAAAATAACAATAAAAATGCGATAATTAGAAGTGCAATTAAATATAAAATAAAAGAAATTAAATATGAAATAAAAGAATTATGCTTATTTAAACTTCCGTAATCATGATGTTTGACGTGTTGATTTTAGTTTTATGCCCATGGGTTAATTGTCCTTTGTCCTGGATTATTTAATATGTCCGTCTGGTTTTTGTCCATAACAGTCCATCAGTCATAAATATAAAGTGCGAGTGTCCTCATCAAATTATTATTATACCCGAAGTTAAATATTCCAACTAATTGGGGATTCGAATTGTAACAAGGTTTTAATACTTTGTTTAATGAATACACCAGGTTATCGACTGCGTGTAAACCAAGGTTTTACTACTTTGCTAACAATTACACCAATTACCCTTGAATGTAATTTCACCCCTGTTTTAATTATTCTAGTGGCTATTAATCCATTCCCGTGTCCGGTTAAATGAACGATTATTCGTACATATAAATACCCCGCCCATCGTGTCCGATCGAGTGTATATGGCAATTTATAGGGACGCCCAATTGTAAATCTTTATATTAACATTAACAAACTATCATTTAGTTAAACAAATATAAAGCCCATTAATAGTCCATAGTCTAATTTCCACAAGTGTCGTTCTTTTGTCCAAACCCCAATTATGGTACAAAGCCCAATTACCCAATTTTAGTAATTAGCCCAACATCATGATTACTTCGTTTTAAATAAGCATAATAATAACTTAGCTACGAGACATTAATGTAAAAAGGTTGAACATAACTTACAATGATTAAAAATAGCGTAGCGTTACACGGACAGAATTTCGACTTACACCCTTACAACATTCGCTAACATACCCTTATTATTAGAATTAAAATTAAAATATAAATTATATATATATATATATCGTATATATGAGAGAAGAGAGAAAATAGATTATGAATTGTGATCAGAATTCGGTTGGCTTTATAGGGATTTTCGAAATTTGGGGCTCCGCGACTCGCGGTGAAATCCTCTTCAAACTTCGCGAGTCGCGGAGAATGAATTTACAGCTCACACCCTTGGAGTCTTTCTCTGCCGACGGTTTTTAATATATATATATATAATATATATATAATTAATATAATTAATTATATATTATATTATATTTATATACATAGTTAACTTGTAATTTTTAGTCCGTTGCGTCGAGCGTTAAGAGTTGACTCTGGTCCCGGTTCCGGATTTTCGAACGTCCTTGCGTACAATTTAATATCTTGTACTTTGCGTTTTGAATCTTGTACTCTTGTAATTTCGAGACGTTTCTTATCAATAATTGGAACCTTTTTGATTGTCTTTTGTACTTTTGAGCTTTTTGGTCATTTGCGTCTTCAATTCGTCGAATCTGTCTTTTGTCTTCACCTTTTATTATTTAAACGAATATCACTTGTAAATAGAACAATTGCAACTAAAAGCTTGTCTTTCTTGAGGAATAATGCTATGAAATATATGTTCGTTTTTAGCATTATCAAATATTCCCACACTTGAGCGTTGCTTGTCCTCAAGCAATATCGTTTTGAAATACTAGAATCACTTCTTTATTCTTCAAACTTTGTACATCAGTGATTTTCTATATGGCGGTATAAACAATGGTAGTAACGATATGGTTTACAGTCCCACATGACTATAAAAATTTAGATCCATTAAGGAAATTGGATCTTTATGAAAACATTTGATCTTTTTGAAAATTAAATCTAGTTTTTACCCTAGATAAGTTTTCCGGAACAACCCTTTACCGGTATTTGCAAAATATTTTTGTGGGTTTGGTGGGTTTCAGATTTGAAAATTTTAGCTCAACACTTATGGTTTTGTGTCACCACTTGCTAACCTTGTATTTGGAAAGCAACACGTCCAGTTTACTTGTCCCGTATATTACCTTTCGGTAAACTACCGTCCGGTTGAAAGGAAAGCGTTGAACAAGCAACTGTTAAGGCAATGTCCCCTGACATGCTTTTAATTATGGTCTATAACGTGTCGGACGCAATTACTATCCTTTGTAGGAGCAATAGTAAAGCTCACCCTTATAATTTTTCGGTCTGGCACAAGGTCCTGTCTTCGACCATGCTATGCAACCACCTTTCTTACGGTTGACACCCGATTTAGTTCAGGTGACCTAATGAATTCCAGGTGAATTCCTAGGATTTTACGTTCAATGGTAATGAACGCATTGAAAATAGGGTTTTCAGAAAACAAATCGATTTATAATTTTGATCAAAATATTTTCTCGTTCAAGCTCGAGTTTAGATATCATTGAATTCCATGAGTTTGAATTCTCAATCTTTAAGGTCAATCTCTAGGATTGAGTAATATCAGTCTTAAAAGCTGATTTTTAATCTTTAAAAGGAGATTATCCTTTCTGGGGATCTGATTCATTAGTCTTGTCCAGCTAATTTGCATGGTGCCCCCCATTGTACGAGATAAATCCTTCTCATGGTTAGGATAAATCTGACCACTTGGCGACCCTGTTTAATGCTGAGGTCCGTGGATTTCCTGCTGATTTTAGTGATGACTTTTCTAGATTTTTCGTCAACCTACAGCTGGTCTGGACGACAACTTCATGACCTAAATCAAGAAGCGCGTGTCTTTTTCGAAAGACTTTACTTCCTTTTAATGATGGAATTGATTCATCGTGTAGATCCATCTCTTCTTTTCTTTCATCGGGTAAAACAGTTTAGTTTAGTCCAAAGCAAAAGTATTTTCAGTTATTTGTTACAGATATATGTGACATATGTTTAAGATAACTTGGTAAATTTTCCCACACTTGGCTTTTATTTTCCTTTTTATCGTCCTCTATTCCATTTTAAATGAATTTTAACATTTTAGTTTGTTTCTCAATTTATGTCCTTTCCGAGGTAACAATAATTTCGGTGATAAAACCTAGTTTTATCGTTCATAAATATGTATAAACATGATTTTGAATTCATTTAATTGAAAATTTTGAAAAATTTTACTAGAATTGGGTAGTCAGTATATAAGACTAGGGCTGTTCTTTTTTATCAGAGAGCACTAGATTCTAATACAACTACTGCTTTACTAGTATTTTTAATGGTAACCAAGTGTATAAAGTAAAAAAATTTAAAATCCGAAAGAATTTAACCCCTTCCCACACTTAAGATCTTGCAATGCCCTCATTTGCAAGAAATCAGTAACAATTTAAATTATTGAGGGTGATTTGTGTGAAAATGATTAAATTTTACCAAAGTTTCCAAATATATTGGCGTTTGTTTGCTGAATGATAAATGGTGCACATCATTTGTTCATTCCGTCTTGTTATTATTTCACATATATTGTGCATCTTGTCGTCAAAATTAGTTGCTTTTGCTGAACTTAATGCCAGTCTTTGAAAATGCGTTGTTTTACCCTGTTGTGTACATAAGATAAACTGCAAACATATATAAATATTTTTGAAGTTTGGTATATTACCCCACATTCAAAAATTATTAAAATCTAAGAATAAAAGTTAGATAATTATAAAAATGATTACAATATTAACAAAAGTATTAAACGTATCAATAATTACAAATTACAAAATAAAAATAAAAAATAAGTAAACTAAGGATGATATTGGTACCAATAGGGGTTCCAGGCATAACCATAGGTGCTATAGAATGCTTCGGCAGGGTCATACGTAGGATATGGTGGCTGCATCTCTATAGACCAAGGAGGGAAGATGAGTTTCGGTGTAGGAATATAGTTTCTACCTATATGTTGGCAATGAGCTATGATCTGGTTCTGATGAACTTGCCAATCTTCAAATGCTCTCTGTCTAGCATTTTCGTATTCCTGAGAAGCTATAAACCTATGCATTTCTTGCATCTCATTCCCCCCTCCTACATTACCTTGCTGATGGTTTCTCTCCACCTGTGGATGTCTACCATGGTATCGTACTGCGGCGTTATTTCGCCTCTTCAAAACTTTCGCACCATGGTATACATTTAAACCTATAGTATCGCGGGGTTCCGGCTCTTCTAGTAATAATCCCCAACGACTTATATCCACACCGAGATATTCACCAATCAAAGTAATAAAAATACCACCTCCTATTATGCTATGTGGTCGCATCCCCCGAACCATAGCTGATAAATAATAACCCACACAATATGGTATACTTACAGCGCTTTGTGGGTCTCGAATACACATATGGTAAAACAAATCTTGTTCATTTACCTTTTCTTTGTTTTTACCCCTTTGTGTAATCGAATTAGCTAAAAACCTATGTATCACTCTTAATTCGGCTCTATCTATATCCAAATAAGAGTAATTTCCCCCTTTGAAACGGTGATGGCTTGTCATTTGACTCCACACACCGTGTGTATCAAAATTTTCATCTATCTTTCTACCGTTTAGTATTAATCCTCTACAATCGGCAGACGCTAACTCCTCAGGCGTATATATACGTAAAGCCTGAGCCATGTCCAGTAAAGACATGTGGCGCATCGAACCGCCTAACAAAAATCTAATAAAAGAACGATCGGTTAAACTAGCTACCCGATCATTCAACTCTATACTACATAACAATTCTTCACACCATACTTTATATACAGGTCTACGTATGGTGAATAAATGTACCCAGTCATTAAAAGAAGAATTACCATACCTCTGTACAAGTAATTCCCTAATTGACCCGGCCAATTCTACAGCTTCTAAGGGTCCCCATTCTATGACCCTCGGTACCTCAACAACCTTAGAATGAAGAGTATGCAAACCCCGTTGATATTTTGGATAATCTATCCAAAGTCTGTCAAATCTCAGGTTCGGGTGCAACTCTTCCAAGTGCATATCGGAAAAGGTCATGACTGGATGAGGTATATCCTGCTTGTAGTAGTTATCCACCTCCTGTTGTTCCAAATTCTCAGCAGGAGCATTGCGGGCTTGGGATGAAGATTCACCCCTTTCATTCTGCAAAACACATCAAACACAATTTTTGTGCATCCAAATATGCATTAGTGTCAGCAAAATCATCAATCAAAATAATTACAATGACATTATCAATTTATATCAAACTTAAGCTCATTTTCACATTTTTATCAAATCTACACTTTTTCAAATAAGCATATACGAAAATGTTCGCCAAGTTCATAAACATTCAACTCAAATAACATGTCAAAATAATCATTACTAGCAATTAAACAAGTCTCAAATGGCATTATCTTTCAAAAATCAAGTTCATGAATTTTAGACTTGAAAAAGTCCACTTTAATTCTCAAAATCATGTTTAGGCTCAAAGTTTGGATCATTTAACTACCTAGACATGTTACACTACTCAATTTAGCAACAATTCATGACAAAAATCGGCCATAACCTGTTTATATCAAAAAGCCCCAAATTTGCTCAAGAACACAAACCCTAGATTACTCAAAATTTGAAGTTTAAGGCTTCTAATCATGTTAAACAGCATCAATCTAGGTTATACAAGCATAATACATAAACAATTTAAGCCTAATTACACTAAAAAGCATCAAAATCAAATTGGGGAAAAAATTGCTCAAGAACATCAAATTTCGAATTAAATGGTGTTTAGGTGTAGAAATTTACCGTTTTTCTTGAGTAATTCTTAGATAGCATCCTTCTCAACATGATTTTAGTAAAAAATTTGGTGATTAACGGTTAAAAATTGTGATTTTTGGGGTGTTTTTGGGTGGTTTTTCGGGGTTATGTTCGCAGTATTTTTGGGTGTGGAGTGTGAAACTGAGCTGTTGCAGCTCTTATTTTTTTTTCTGTAATCCGGTCCTCCCGCGAGTCGCGGGGATTTACCCTCCAAACTCCGCGAGTCGCGGAGTTTGGTATATTTTTTTTTTTTTTATTATTATTATTAACTTATTAAAACAATTAAGTAATTAATTTTAAAATTTTGTTTCCCTTGCTATTTAGGACGAGGTCGTTTCGGATCGATGTCCTAGTCCGTCCCTCGACAAAATTTTAAAATTTGTCTTTTTGTAGCGATTGTTTTAAAAGCTAAGATTTTTGGGGTTTTTCAATTTTTTTTTTTGGCATACTTTAATTCAATAAGATTAAAAATAATGATAATAAAAGTTCTCGTCCCTCCCTCGGGTAAAGCAATTTCGGTTCAAAGACCTAGTCTTCAACTTACGACGAATTTTAAAAATCATATTCTTAACTTAATGAGATAAAGTAAATTTTTGTTTTTAAATTCACACAACTTAATATAAAATTCAAAATTATTATTAAAAATTCACACCAAACTTAAAATTTAAAATGCATAAAATTAAAAATTTATATTTTAAAAATTAAAAATTCACACCAAACTTAATTTAAAAATTCATAAATTCATATCAAACTTATATTAATTTTTCAAATATTTACAATTTTAAATATATTGTTTTTACAAAATTTACAATATTAATTTAAGATTTAAATATTAATTTTAAAAACATGGTAAAAATAAATTTAAAAATCTTTTTGTCTTTTTATCCCACTTTAATCAATCAAATATTATCAAAAATATGCGCCCCTCTTTTCGGTAAAGTAATTTCGGTTCCACGACCTAATTTAACTCATGACGAATTTTTGAAATATTTTGGTTTGATTGATTAAAGATATTTATACCTTAAGAATAAACGTTAAATTTCGCAGTGATGTAATAAATTTTTGAATGATATCAATAATTTCGGTCGCCAAACCTAATTTTATTCAATACCAATTTAATACTTTTTAGCGAACAAATTAGCGTTTATTATCAAAAGGTTAAAAATAAAAATAAAAATAAAAACTGTACAGACATACCTGTGAAATGGATTTCTTAGTTATATGATCTATCCCATTCATAAGATAGTCGGTTTAATTGGTTTTCCATGGCTACATAGGCCTAACCTCGAGCATTCAGTGTCTTTTCTTCTAAACATATGAACGGTCCGTCTCTGCATAAAGTAACAAATTCGGTATTTGAATAGGTTTGATTATTTGAACATTTACCTCCATGTGACCATTTTCCGCATTTGTGACATCGTTCTAGGTGTCGTGCTCTTCTTTTCGCTGCGGATTTTGATTTTCCTTTACCAAATTGTAACTTATTATCTTCGCATCTGGATTCTTTTCTAACTCCGTCCATTCTTTCTCTGATTACTGATACTATTTCACTCGGTAGTATGTCATTATTACGTTTAGTGATCAAAGCGTGTAGCATTAGACCATGGTTTAGTTCACAGGCAGTCTTCATTTCGTAAAAACCTAAAAAAAATAAAAATTCAGAATGGGGGGAGAAGACTAGTTCTTTAGGGTCTGCTAGGGAAAGACCATTCGGGTTCCATTTTCGAGAACTACACGAAAACAGATTATCTAACTCTAACAGAAATACATATTATCCTTTAAAGACTTGATTCTCCCCACACTTAGTTAGCTGTGGTGTCGAAATTGTGATTAACTTCGTTGTCGACTTCCATCGGACCATGTATGTAATGTTTAACTCTGTGACCATTAACTTTAAATTCAATCCCATTTGAATTTATTAATTCTATCGTTCCGTATGGGAAAACTCTTTTGACTATGAATGGTCCAGACCATCTTGATTTCAATTTTCCAGGAAATAGCTTGAATCGTGAATTGAAAAGAAGAACTCTGTCTCCTTCTTTAAATTCTTTTGAACTTCTGATTCTTTTATCATGCCATTTCTTCGTTCTTTCTTTATAGATTAACGAATTTTCGTATGCTTCATGTCTTAATTCTTCTAATTCATTTAGTTGACTTAATCGTAGACGTCCGGCTTCATGTAAATCAAGATTACATGTCTTCAAAGCCCAAAATGCTTTGTGTTCAATTTCTACTGGAAGATGACATGCTTTTCCATAAACAAGTCTAAAAGGTGTGGTTCCAATTGGAGTTTTGTAGGCTGTTCTAAAAGCCCAGAGTGCATCCTCCAATTTAATGGACCATTCCTTTGGATTTGATCCTACGGTTTTCTCTAGAATACGTTTTAAAGCTCGGTTGGTATTTTCAACTTGTCCACTTGTTTGTGGATGATATGCGGAGGAGATTTTATGAGTTACTCCATATCTTTTAAGAACTTTCTCAAGTTGATTATTACAGAAATGAGTACCCCGATCACTTATTAAAGCTTTCGGTGTTCCAAACCTTGCAAAAAGACGTTTTAAAAAGTTGACTACAACTCGTGCATCGTTAGTTGGGAGAGCTTGTGCTTCCACCCATTTAGATACATAATCAATGGCTACGAGTATATATAGATTATTATGAGATTTTGGAAATGGACCCATAAAGTCAATACCCCAAATGTCAAATACTTCACATACTTGGATGATATTTTGTGGCATTTCATCACGTTGACTTATTTTTCCGGCCCTTTGACATGCATCACAGGATTTGCAAAGAAGGTGTGCGTCTTTGTAAATTGTAGGCCAATAGAATCCAGCTTCATAAACTTTTCTTGCTGTTAGTTGAGGCCCATAATGCCCTCCTGTTGGTCCTGTGTGACAATGGTTTAATATTTTACTAGCTTCATCTCCAAATACACATTGGCGTATTATTCCATCGGGACAACTTTTAAACAGATGTGGATCTTCCCAGAAATAGTGTTTTATATCACTGAAGAATTTCTTTCGTCTTTGGTACGATAATCCTTTTTCAAGGAATCCACAAACTAAGTAGTTTGCATAGTCTGCAAACCATGGGATTTCTTTATAATCTATCTTCAATAGATATTCATCAGGAAAGTTGTCTTGTATGGCCGATTCATTTAGAACTTCTAATTCGGGATTTTCAAGACGAGAAAGATGATCAGCGGCGAGATTTTCTGCTCCTCTTTTATCTCGGATTTCAATATCAAACTCTTGTAAGAGTAAGATCCAACGGATTAATCTTGGTTTAGCATCTTGTTTTGAAAATAGGTATCTAAGAGCAGAATGGTCGGTATAGACCACCGTTTTTGCTAGAACGAGATATGATCAAAATTTGTCAAAAGCAAAGACAATAGCAAGGAGTTCTTTTTCAGTAGTTGTATAGTTCGTTTGTGCTCCTTGTAACGTCTTACTAGCATAATATATAGGTTGAAATCGTTTTTCAATCCTTTGTCCTAAAACGGCTCCCATTGCAAAATCACTTGCATCGCACATTAGTTCAAATGGTAGATTCCAATTTGGTGTTATCATGATCGGTGCATTAGTGAGTTTCTCTTTAAGAATATTAAAATATTTGATACACTCATCTGAAAAGATGAATGGAGCATCCTTTTCTAGGAGTTTATTCATAGAAGTGGCAATTTTTGAAAAATCTTTTATGAAACGTCGGTAAAAACCGGCATGCCCTAGAAAACTCCTAACTCCTCTAACATTGGTGGGATGTGGAAGTTTAGCAATTACATCTACTTTAGCTCTATCCACTTCAATTCCTTCTTTTGAAATTTTATGTCCAAGAACGATGCCTTCTTTAACCATGAAATGGCATTTCTCCCAATTAAGTACTAGATTTGATTTTTCGCATCTAATTAGCATTCGTTCCAGATTAACTAGACATGATTTAAATGTATCACCGAAGACTGAAAAGTCATCCATGAATACTTCCATGCATTCTTCTATCATGTCGTGAAAAATCGCCATCATGCACCTTTGAAAGGTTGCAGGGGCGTTACAAAGTCCAAATGGCATGCGTTTGTAAGCAAAAGTACCATAAGGGCACGTGAATGTGGTTTTCTCTTGGTCCTCGGGTGCTATTGGAATTTGAAAATATCCGGAAAATCCATCTAGAAAACAATAGTAACTATTTCCGGCTAATCTTTCCAACATTTGATCTATGAAAGGTAAGGGAAAGTGATCTTTTCTGGTGGCGTCATTTAATTTTCTATAATCAATACATACACGCCATCCTGTTACAGTCCTAGTAGGAATAAGCTCATTTTTCTCATTTGTAATGACAGTCATGCCACCCTTCTTAGGTACGCATTGAACTGGGCTTACCCATGGACTATCAGAAATTGGATATATCAAACCTGCATCTAGCAGTTTAATAATCTCTTTCTTAACTACATCTTGCATATTAGGATTTAGTCTTCGTTGGCGTTGCACATACGTTTTATGACCTTCTTCCATAAGGATTTTATGTGTGCAATACGAAGGACTTATTCCTTTAATATCATGAATCTTCCAGGCAATGGCTGGTTTATGAGCTTTCAACACAGAAATAAGTTGTGATTTCTCATTTTCAGTAAGAGAAGACGATATTATTACAGGTAATTCAGATTCACCATGTAAATAAGCGTATTCCAAATGGTTTGGAAGTGGCTTTAACTCTAATTTCGGAGGTTCTTCTATCGATGATTTATATCGATATCTGTCTTCTTCTTTTAGCATTTGAATTTCTTCTGTTGTTGGTTCATATCCATTAGCTATAAGTGTAGCTAACATTTCAGCTTCATCAATTGGTTCATTACCTTCTCCTAAAGAACATTCTCCTGTTCCTTGTAATTCTGGAAATTCTTCTAATAATTCTGCATGTGCATCTATAGTTTGAATATAATAACATGTATCATCTGCAAATTGTGCTTGTTGCATTGCTCTATCAACTGAAAAGGTAACACTCTCATCCTCTATACTTAGGGTCAGTTTCTTACCGAACACGTCTATCATTGCTTTAGCCGTGTTTAAGAATGGTCTTCCTAATATGAGAGGAACTTGAGAATCTTCTTCCATGTCCAAAACAACAAAATCTACTGGAAATACTAAAGTACCAACTTTAACTAGCATGTTCTCCATTATCCCTCTAGGATATTTTATTGATCTATCGGCTAGTTGTATGCTTATTCTGGTTGGTTTCAATTCTCCAAGGTCTAGTTTAGCGTATAGTGAATACGGCATTAGATTTATACTAGCACCTAAGTCTGCCAATGCTTCTATTGAACTAAGACTACCCAGAAAACATGGAATTGTGAAACTTCCTGGATCAGATAGTTTTTCTGGTATCTTATTCAACAGCACTGCTGAACAATTAGCATTCATAGTAACAGCCGAGAGTTCTTCCATTTTCTTTCTATTTGAGATTAGATCTTTCAAGAATTTAGCATATCTAGGCATTCCTGAAATCACATCAATGAAAGGAAGATTTACATTTATCTGTTTAAACATATCCAAGAATTTAGATTGCTCGGCTTCAAGTTTTTCTTTCTTCATTTTACTCGGGTAAGGAAGTGGTGGTTGGTATGGTTTAACATAAGGTTTATCCTTAACTGTGTTATCTTTATTAACCTTTTCAACTACCGGTTCTTTTTCCTTATCTTGATCAGGTTGTGGTTCTTGTGGAGTAGGAATGGTTTCATCAGAAGTTACAGGTATTTCAGGTGGTTTAAGTGTTGTACCACTTCTTGTGGTAATGGCTTTAGCTGTTTCATTCCGGGGGTTAGCATTTGTATCACTGGGTAGACTTCCCGGTTTTCTTTCACCTATTAATCTTGCTAGGTTACTTACTTCTTGTTCCAGATTTTGAATAGAAGCTTGTTGATTTCTAAATGCTTGAGCATTTTGTTCATTGGTTTGTTTCTGAGATGTGAAAAACTGTGTTTGAGTTTCAACTAGCTTCGTCATCATATCTTCTAAATTCGGCTTTTTATCATCGGTTTGTTGTGGTGGTTTGTTTTGAAAATTAGGTCTTTGCTGATTATAAGTATTATTGGATACTTGTTGATTGCTAGGACCTTGTTGGTTGTTGTATGGAATATTTCGGTTATAATTCTGGTTTTGATTGTAAATCGGTCTTGGCGGTTGATAATTATTCTGATAATTATTTTCAGGCCTTTGGTTTATGTATGAAATATTCTCTCTTTGTTCCATTGTTAATTCAATACTGAGACAATCTTTTGTCAAATGTGGTCCTCCACACTGCTCACAACTAATTCGTATTGAGTGAATATCCTTAGTCATCTTTTCCATTCGTCTCTCCACAGCATCTATCTTTGCGGAAATGGAATCTAAGTCATGGCTAGAATCGGCTCTAGCTGCTTTAGATGATCTAATGATATCTTTTTCTTGGTGCCACTCATGTGAGTGGGAAGCAGTGTTATCAATAATTTTGTAAGCATCAGTTTCGGTTTTCTTCATAATAGAACCACCAGCTGCTATATCTATGTCTTTTCTTGTAGTGATGTCGCATCCTTGGTAGAATATTTGTACTATTTGACAGGTGTCTAAACCATGTTGCGGACATCCTCTTAACAACTTTCCATATCTAGTCCACGCCTCATATAGAGTTTCATTCGGTTTCTGTGTAAACGTAACAATTTCTGCTTGAAGTCTTACGGCTTTAGATGCAGGAAAGAATTGTTTAAGAAATTTGTCAACTAAAACATCCCATGTATCAATCGCCCCTTCAGGTAACGATTCCAACCAATCTTTGGCTTCTCCCTTTAAAGTCCAGGGAAATAACATGAGATATATCTGTTCATCCTCCACTTCTCGGATTTTAAATAGTGTGCAGATCCTATTAAAGGTACGTAGATGTTCATTTGGATCTTCCTTCGGCGCACCACTAAATTGGCATTGATTAGTCACCATGTGTAGAATTTGTCCTTTGATTTCATAATCTGGCGCATTAATGTCTGGATGAGTAATTGCGTGACCTTGGCCAGTGCATTTAGCTCTCATTCGGTCTTCCATACTTAAAGGTTCCAGATTCTCCATAATTGAATTTGTTGAATCGGTATCACTAGATGATTCTGATTTAATGGTTCGTTCCTCAACAATCTCTGTTTGAATGATTGGTGGTTCCGGAGGAAAGTTTAGTGGTTCAGGATCTACGAACCGTTCCTGAATATTTTCCGGATTCTCAATTGTGATGTCGGGTTCAAAAAATGGATTATCGGAAATTTGAACTGAAGTACTTGGTCGACTGGATGACGATTCTAAAGAAAAATCAACGGCGGTTGTATTTGCTAAATGTCTTGATCTAGTTACAGGTGGTGAACGTACAAAAGGTGATGAACGTCTTGCTCGGTGCATTCACTGAATATCCTATTAGTTTTAAAAAGGAAAGAAAAATTATAATAAGTTATCCAATCAATAGACTTTTCTGATTTTGCCCACGTTTCGAATAGCCAAAAGATGCAGCAGAGGGGCAGGATTCGTTTGGTCTCAATATAATTGAGGACTGTTTGGCTCCAATAACCCGGTCCACGTACAAATCCAACTATTACTACGAACCAGAAAATTTTGATGTCTATTAATTTAACCACTTAAAATAAATTTTCGTAATTTTAAGAAATTTTAGATAAGAAGTAGAATAAAAAAAAAAAATCTAAGTCCTAAAACTAGAATAGCGAGAAATAAGAGAGAAAAAGAGTTCGTCGAAAAAGGTCGAAAAAGAAAAAATGGTTGAAAAATAAAAGGTGACGAAAAAAAAATAAAAGAAACTTATCAAAACTTAAAAATACTTAACTAACCTAACCTTATTACTACAACTAACTTAAAATTATAATCGCAAATTGATATTACTAATTGGAATGATAATTGATACATAGTAAAAGGTGTCTAAAAATATTAAAGCTTACAGGAAAAACTAAATCCCAAATGGAAATAAATTAAAAAGAAACTAAAACTTAAAAAGGCGTCGCAAAATTCTAGAGTACCTAAGTCTTAGTCTAAAGAAAAAGCACTTAAGGAATTCTACGGCAAAGCCTAAAAATCTAGGAGTAAAAATGACTATAGCAAAAACTAAGTTTAAAACTAAATATGAGCTAAAAATACAAATATTACGCTAAAACAATTAAAAAGGGACAAAATATAAAAATATACAAAAAAATTGTAAAAATTACAATTTTTATAAAAATATTATTTTTATAATATTATTTTTATATTATTTATTTATTAAAACTATTAATTTTACAATTTAATAAAACTAATTTAACTAAAGTATATAAATTAAATAAAACTTAAATAAAGTTAATTATAATAATAATAATTAGGGTTAATAATAATAATAATTAATAATAATCCGTAATTAATGCTGAATTAGAGCTTCCTGTTCGCGTGTCAGAAAGTCTCCGCGAGTCGCGGTAATTAATGCTTCAAACCCCGCGAGTTGCGCGGTTCAGAATTTCAGATCTGGAGCAGTTTGAAATTTTTACGCGTTTTTTTTTTATCTGTTTTCTGTTTTTTTTTTTCTATAAATAAATGATAGTTAATAAAACTTATATTTTTATAAACTAAAATAAAAATAAAGAAACTTATAAAACTTTTAACAAACTCTTAAATATATAAATTTTTGTTTTTCTTTTTATATTTTCGAATTTTTAAAACGTATTTTTACAAAAGCGACTTTTAATAAAAGTAAAATAAAAATCTTTTTTTTTTTTTTATATTAGCGTTCCGCTTCTGGTGTTTAGAAAGTTCCCCGGCAGCGGCGCCAAAAATTACTTGATGTTATGCGAGGTGTATATAAAATAGCTTTATTTTTACTAGAAAAAACTATTAAATACGATACAATTTTACACAAGATATTTATTTATTTATAGAATGGATATACTTAAACCTTGCTACAACACTTATAGGCAGTGTACCTAATCGTACAGTAGTGTAGTTTTTAGTAAGTCCGGTTCGTTCCACAGGGAAATCTTTAAACAAAGCTCAACGCTATATTAGTTTATTTTTTATAAAAATACAAATATATATATAAGTAATATTATTATTATAAAGGGGGGTTTTTACCGTTTAATGACCGGTTTGTCGATTTGAAAACTTTAGTCGCAGTTAAAACCTAATGTAAAATATTAAATAAATAAAAGACTTAATTTAAAGCGTAAAGTAAATAACGATAATGAAATTGCGAATAATAAAAGTGCGATAAAATAAACTTGCGATAATTAAAGAGTACGATAATTAAAAGTGCGATAAAATAAAATAACAATAAAAATGCGATAATTAGAAGTGCAATTAAATATAAAATAAAAGAAATTAAATATGAAATAAAAGAATTATGCTTATTTAAACTTCCGTAATCATGATGTTTGACGTGTTGATTTTAGTTTTATGCCCATGGGTTAATTGTCCTTTGTCCTGGATTATTTAATATGTCCGTCTGGTTTTTGTCCATAACAGTCCATCAGTCATAAATATAAAGTGCGAGTGTCCTCATCAAATTATTATTATACCCGAAGTTAAATATTCCAACTAATTGGGGATTCGAATTGTAACAAGGTTTTAATACTTTGTTTAATGAATACACCAGGTTATCGACTGCGTGTAAACCAAGGTTTTACTACTTTGCTAACAATTACACCAATTACCCTTGAATGTAATTTCACCCCTGTTTTAATTATTCTAGTGGCTATTAATCCATTCCCGTGTCCGGTTAAATGAACGATTATTCGTACATATAAATACCCCGCCCATCGTGTCCGATCGAGTGTATATGGCAATTTATAGGGACGCCCAATTGTAAATCTTTATATTAACATTAACAAACTATCATTTAGTTAAACAAATATAAAGCCCATTAATAGCCCATAGTCTAATTTCCACAAGTGTCGTTCTTTTGTCCAAACCCCAATTATGGTACAAAGCCTAATTACCCAATTTTAGTAATTAGCCCAACATCATGATTACTTCGTTTTAAATAAGCATAATAATAACTTAGCTACGAGACATTAATGTAAAAAGGTTGAACATAACTTACAATGATTAAAAATAGCGTAGCGTTACACGGACAGAATTTCGACTTACACCCTTACAACATTCGCTAACATACCCTTATTATTAGAATTAAAATTAAAATATAAATTATATATATATATATATATCGTATATATGAGAGAAGAGAGAAAATAGATTATGAATTGTGATCAGAATTCGGTTGGCTTTATAGGGATTTTCGAAATTTGGGGCTCCGCGACTCGCGGTGAAATCCTCTTCAAACTCCGCGAGTCGCGGAGAATGAATTTACAGCTCACACCCTTGGAGTCTTTCTCTGCCGACGGTTTTTAATATATATATATATAATATATATATAATTAATATAATTAATTATATATTATATTATATTTATATACATAGTTAACTTGTAATTTTTAGTCCGTTGCGTCGAGCGTTAAGAGTTGACTCTGGTCCCGGTTCCGGATTTTCGAACGTCCTTGCGTACAATTTAATATCTTGTACTTTGCGTTTTGAATCTTGTACTCTTGTAATTTCGAGACGTTTCTTATCAATAATTGGAACCTTTTTTATTGTCTTTTGTACTTTTGAGCTTTTTGGTCGTTTGCGTCTTCAATTCGTCGAATCTGTCTTTTGTCTTCACCTTTTATTATTTAAACGAATATCACTTGTAAATAGAACAATTGCAACTAAAAGCTTGTCTTTCTTGAGGAATAATGCTATGAAATATATGTTCGTTTTTAGCATTATCACTCGTGCTCCTTACAGACTCGCACCCAGTGAGATGAAAGAACTGCAAAGCCAATTACAAGAACTTTTAGAGCGTGGTTTCATTCGACCAAGCACATCACCGTGGGGAGCTCCTGTTTTGTTTGTCAAGAAGAAAGATGGTACATTCAGGTTGTGTATCGACTACCGAGAGTTGAACAAACTTACCATCAAGAACTGCTACCCACTACCGAGAATCGACGACTTATTTGATTAACTACAAGGCTCGTCTGTTTATTCAAAGATTGACTTACGTTCCGGGTATCATCAAATGCGGGTGAAAGAAGATGATATTCCAAAGACTGCTTTCAGAACACGTTACGGTCATTACGAGTTTATGGTCATGCCATTTGGTTTAACTAATGCACCAGCTGTGTTCATGGACCTTATGAACCGAGTGTGTGGACCATACCTTGACAAGTTTGTCATTGTTTTCATTGATGACATACTTATTTACTCAAAGAATGACCAAGAACAAGGTGAACATTTGAGAAAGGTGTTAGAAGTATTGAGGAAGGAAGAATTGTACGCTAAATTTTCAAAGTGTGCATTTTGGTTGGAAGAAGTTCAATTCCTCGGTCACATAGTGAACAAAAAAGGTATTAAGGTGGATCCGGCAAAGATAGAAACTGTTGAAAAGTGGAAAACCCCGAAAACTCCGAAACACATACACCAGTTTTTAGGACTAGCTGGTTACTACAGAAGGTTCATCCAAGACTTTTCCAGAATAGCAAAACCCTTGACTACATTAACGCATAAAGGGAAGAAATTTGAATGGAATGATGAACAAGAGAAAGCGTTTCAGTTATTGAAGAAAAAGCTAACTACAGCACCTATATTGTCATTACCTGAAGGGAATGATGATTTTGTGATTTATTGTGACGCATCAAAGCAAGGTCTCGGTTGTGTATTAATGCAACGAAAGGTGATTGCTTATGCGTCTAGACAATTGAAGATTCATGAACAAAATTATACGACGCATGATTTGGAATTAGGCGCGGTTGTTTTTGCATTAAAGACTTGGAGGCACTACTTATATGGGGTCAAAAGTATTATATATACCGACCACAAAAGTCTTCAACACATATTTAATCAGAAACAACTGAATATGAGGCAGCGTAGGTGGATTGAATTATTGAATGATTACGACTTTGAGATTCGTTACCACCCGGGAAAGGTAAATGTGGTAGCCGATGCCTTGAGCAGGAAGGACAGAGAACCCATTCGAGTAAAATCTATGAATATAATGATTCATAATAACCTTACTACTCAAATAAAGGAGGCGCAACAAGGAGTTTTAAAAGAGGGAAATTTAAAGGATGAAATACCCAAAGGATCGGAGAAGCATCTTAATATTCGGGAAGACGGAACCCGGTATAGGGCTGAAAGGATTTGGGTACCAAAATTTGGAGATATGAGAGAAATGGTACTTAGAGAAGCTCATAAAACCAGATACTCAATACATCCTGGAACGGGGAAGATGTACAAGGATCTCAAGAAACATTTTTGGTGGCCGGGTATGAAAGCCGATGTTGCAAAATACGTAGGAGAATGTTTGACGTGTTCTAAGGTCAAAGCTGAGCATCAGAAACCATCAGGTCTACTTCAACAACCCGAAATCCCAGAATGGAAATGGGAAAACATTACCATGGATTTCATCACTAAATTGCCAAGGACTGCAAGTGGTTTTGATACTATTTGGGTAATAGTTGATCGTCTCACCAAATCAGCATACTTCCTGCCAATAAGAGAATATGACAAGATGGAGAAGTTAGCACGACTGTATTTGAAGGAAGTCGTCTCCAGACATGGAATACCAATCTCTATTATCTCTGATAGGGATGGCAGATTTATTTCAAGATTCTGGCAGACATTACAGCAAGCATTAGGAACTCGTCTAGACATGAGTACTGCCTATCATCCACAAACTGATGGGCAGAGCGAAAGGACGATACAAACGCTTGAAGACATGCTACGAGCATGTGTTATTGATTTCGGAAACAGTTGGGATCGACATCTACCGTTAGCAGAATTTTCCTACAACAACAGCTACCATTCAAGCATTGAGATGGCGCCGTTTGAAGCACTTTATGATAAAAAGTGCAGGTCTCCGATTTGTTGGAGTAAAGTAGGGGATAGACAGATTACGGGTCCGGAGATTATACAAGAAACTACCGAGAAGATCATCCAAATTCAACAACGGTTGAAAACCACCCAAAGTCGACAAAAGAGCTACGCTGACATTAAAAGAAAAGATATAGAATTTGAAATTGGAGAGATGGTCATGCTTAAAGTTGCACCTTGGAAAGGCGTTGTTCGATTTGGTAAACGAGGGAAATTAAATCCAAGGTATATTGGACCATTCAAGATTATTGATCGTGTCGGACCAGTAGCTTACCGACTTGAGTTACCTCAACAACTCGCGGCTGTACATAACACTTTCCACGTCTCTAATTTGAAGAAATGTTTTGCTAAAGAAGATCTCACTATTCCGTTAGATGAAATCCAAATCAACGAAAAACTCCAATTCATCGAAGAACCCGTCGAAATAATGGATCGTGAGGTTAAAAGACTTAAGCAAAACAAGATACCAATAATTAAGGTTCGATGGAATGCTCGTAGAGGACCCGAGTTCACCTGGGAGCGTGAAGATCAGATGAAGAAGAAATACCCGCATCTATTTCCAGAAGATTCGTCAACACCTTCAACAGTTTAAAATTTCGGGACGAAATTTATTTAACGGGTAGGTACTGTAGTGACCCGAACTTTTCCATGTTTATATATATTAATTGAGATTGATATTTACATGATTAAATTTTTCCAACATGTTAAGCAATCAAACTTGTTAAGACTTGATTAATTGAAATATGTTTCATATAGACAATTGGCCACCCAAGTTGACCGGCGATTCACGAACGTTAAAACTTGTAAAAATGACATGACGATATATATATGGATATACATATGGTTAACATGAGATTATGATAAGTAAGTATCTCCATAAGTATATTAACAATGAGTTATATACATATAAACAAGACTACTAACTTAAGGATTTCGAAACGAGACATATATGTAACGATTATCGTTGTAACGACATTTAAATGTATATATATCATATTAAGATATATTAATATATCATAATATCATGATAATATAATAATTTAACATCTCATTAGATATAATAAACAATGGGTTAACAACATTAATTGAGATCGTTAACTTAAAGGTTTCAAAACAACACTTACATGTAACGACTAACGATGACTTAACGACTCAGTTAAAATGTATATACATGTAGTGTATTTAGATGTATTAAAATACTTTTGGAAGACTTCAAGACATATATCAAAACACTCATACTTAACGAAAATGGTTACAGTTACTTTCCCGTTCTTTTCTTTCATCAAGAATTCTAGTCGTATTCTTACCCGTATTATACACAGCTTTAAAACGTACTTACTATAGGTATATACCAATAGGAACTAGCATGGGATTCCACTCTTGATTATGTCATGTATGACTAATCAATTTTAACTTCTACCATGAGCTAGTCAACTAACTAGAACTCCTTTTAACCCCACTCACCACTCACCAATTACCACTCATCATTCACTCCATTTCACTTCCAATTCTCTTTCTAATTCTCTCTCAACACACACACACACACTATTATGAACGTATTTTTCCAGTAGTTAATCATCATCTTCATCAAAAATCACTTCAAGAATCAAGCTATAATCATCATAGGAAGAACACTTCAAGAACACTTCAAAAATCCCTTCAAGTTTACTAATTTACTTCCTAGCTTTCTAATCCATTCCAAGTAATCATCTAAGATCAAGAAACCTTTGTTATATACAGTAGGTTATCTTTTTTATTCAAGGTAATATTCATATTCAAACTTTGATTCAATTTCTATAACTATAAACTATCTTAATTCGAGTAAAAATCTTACTTGAACATGTTTTTGTATCATGATCCTACTTCAAGAACTTTCAAGCCATCCAAGATCCTTTGAAGCTAGATCATTTCTTGTCACTTCCAGTAGGTTTACCTACTAAACTTGAGGTAGTAATGATGTTCATAACATCATTCGATTCATATATATATAACTATCTTATTCGAAGGTTTAAACTCGTAATCACTAGAACATAGTTTAGTTAATTCTAAACTTGTTCGCAAACAAAAGTTAATCCTTCTAACTTGACTTTTAAAATCAACTAAACACATGTTCTATATCTATATGATATGTTAACTTAATGATTTAAAACCTGGAAACACGAAAAATACCGTAAAACCGGATTTACACCGTCGTAGTAACACCGCGGGCTGTTTTGGGTTAGTTAATTAAAAACTATGATAAACTTTGATTTAAAAGTTGTTATTCTGAGAAAATGATTTTTATTATGAACATGAAACTATATCCAAAAATTATGGTTAAACTCAAAGTGGAAGTATGTTTTCTAAAATGGTCATCTAGACGTCGTTCTTTCGACAGAAATGACTACCTTTACAAAAACGACTTGTAACTTATTTTTCCGACTATAAACCTATATTTTTTCTGTTTAGATTCATAAAATAGAGTTCAATATGAAACCATAACAATTTGATTCACTCAAAACGGATTTAAAATGAAGAAGTTATGGGTAAAACAAGATTGGATAATTTTTCTCATTTTAGCTACGTGAAAATTGGTAACAAATCTATTCCAACCATAACTTAATCAACTTGTATTGTATATTATGTAATCTTGAGATACCATAGACACGTATACAATGTTTCGACCTATCATGTCGACACATCTATATATATTTCGGAACAACCATAGACACTCTATATGTGAATGTTGGAGTTAGCTATACAGGGTTGAGGTTGATTCCAAAATATGTATAGTTTGAGTTGTGATCAATACTGAGATACGTATACACTGGGTCGTGGATTGATTCAAGATAATATTTATCGATTTATTTCTGTACATCTAACTGTGGACAACTAGTTGTAGGTTACTAACGAGGACAGCTGACTTAATAAACTTAAAACATCAAAATATATTAAAAGTGTTGTAAATATATTTTGAACATACTTTGATATATATGTATATATTGTTATAGGTTCGTGAATCAACCAGTGGCCAAGTCTTACTTCCCGACGAAGTAAAAATCTGTGAAAGTGAGTTATAGTCCCACTTTTAAAATCTAATATTTTTGGGATGAGAATACATGCAGGTTTTATAAATGATTTACAAAATAGACACAAGTACGTGAAACTACATTCTATGGTTGAATTATAGAAATCGAATATGCCCCTTTTTATTAAGTCTGGTAATCTAAGAATTAGGGAACAGACACCCTAATTGACGCGAATCCTAAAGATAGATCTATTGGGCCTAACAAACCCCATCCAAAGTACCGGATGCTTTAGTACTTCAAAATTTATATCATATCCGAAGGGTGTCCCGGAATGATGGGGATATTCTTATATATGTATCTTGTTAATGTCGGTTACCAGGTGTTCACCATATGAATGATTTTTATCTCTATGTATGGGATGTGTATTGAAATATGAAATCTTGTGGTCTATTGTTACGATTTGATATATATAGGTTAAACCTATAACTCACCAACATTTTTGTTGACGTTTAAAGCATGTTTATTCTCAGGTGAATATTAAGAGCTTCCGCTGTTGCATACTAAAATAAGGACAAGATTTGGAGTCCATGCTTGTATGATATTGTATAAAAACTACATTCAAGAAACTTATTTTGTTGTAACATATTTGTATTGTAAACCATTATGTAATGGTCGTGTGTAAACATGATATTTTAGATTATCATTATTTGATAATCTACGTAAAGCTTTTTAAACCTTTATTGATGAAATAAAGGTTATGGTTTGTTTTAAAATGAATGCAGTCTTTGAAAAACGTCTCATATAGAGGTCAAAACCTCGCAACGAAATCAATTAATATGGAACGTTTTTAATCAATAAGAACGGGACATTTCATTGAGAAGAAAGAATAAAAGGTGTGAGATGTGCAAAATAAAGAAATGAAGGTGGGAGGATTTATAGTGAAATATCCGACAGAGCAATCGAAGCAGATTATCGCATTTAATCAAAGGAGATCCTGATTTCCTTAATCGCCGAAGAACCAAATCTTATTACAAAGATTTTCTTTAAATCCCTTAAATTTCGGAAACCAATCATAATTACTTCATCGGTTAAAACGAATATATGTTACTCATTTCACCCTATTGCAATAGCTTCATTTATACTCTTCGCGTAATCAAATTATTTTATCTATATTTCTCAATGATGATAAAACTCTATTTATCAACTCATATTCGTCATAAAAACATTCTTATAGTTAGCCATGACGACTTCGATCAAATTTCGGGATGAAATTTCTTTTAACGGGTAGGTACTGTGATGACCCGGAAATTGCCAATCAAATTTAAACTTTAATCTTTATATAATTCCGACACGATAAGCAAAATCTGTAATGTTGAGTCATGAAAGTTTTGAAATCTATATTCATGTAATCAATCACCCTTTGACTATGCTCGACGATTCACGAACAATGGTTTTAAATAAATATGTATATATACATATACATATATATATAAATATAAATATAAGTATATATAATAAATTGAAAATATAGTTTAACCATTAGGATTAAATAAGTAAAATAAGATACAAATTAAGTAAGGATAATTTAAAATGAATTTATATATATAAATATATATGATTCCTATGTGTAACTATTAAATGTTATTATTATACATAAATAGAAAATTTGATACAAATAATTTGTTAGTTAATATTATTATTATTATTATTATTATTATTATTATTATTATTATTATTATTATTATTATTATTATTATTATTATTATTATTATTATTATTATTATTATTATTATTATTATTATTATTATTATTATTATGATCATTATTAACATCATAAATAGTAGTAAGATATAAATTTTAGTTATCATTAATGATTATTTATTGTTATTATTATCTTTATCAATATTAATATTATTAATATTATTACTTTTATAGATATAATTACCATTATTATTAAAATCATTATTAAAATTATCATAAAATTGATATAATTTATTAATATTAAATATTATGGTTATCATAGTTGATATTATTATTGTTTATATAATTATTATTATTAGTATTAATATTACTATTAATATATTTATTTATTGATACAAATAAACTGTATCAGAATTTGTTTACGTCTACCCTTCAGTACAATTCGATTCCCTATGTCCCAATAGCAAACAAAATCAGTTGAAGGTTAACATCAGCTTTTAATTTTTTTTTATTATTCTTCGTACTGATCAAATAATGCCTGTAGACCCATGTTTTCATTAAAAACTCGATTTAATTCAAGTGATAAGGATACCAGTCGAATTACATTATCAAATATCATCTACAGATACATTCACCATTTTTAATTTAAATGAGCAAGCAGAAAAAAAAATAAGAACAAATGGCGACGGCCTGTTCTTGCTTTTTTTTAAAACCTCGATTTTGAGAAACATTACAAATTCCTTAAATGCAGTAGGGTTAGGATTTATCTAATTAATCTTTCTGTAAATCCTTAAGTCTTAATTTGCGAAATCAAAAACGAATTTTAGAGTCAAAGTTTGAGATCAAAAAGTCAAACAATTTGTTCATGGATAAATTCGAGTTTGTTTTGAAGATTTAAGTTAAATTAACAGTTCAGATAGTTTCTAATCACGATTGTGAATCTTTTTCATGAAGGAACTAAGGTCTAAAAACAATTGAAAATCGAAATAGCAATATGGGTTATTAACGGGTTATTATTTTTTTTCTTTTTCTCGGTACAGCTATTTTTTTCTTCCTTCTGTGAGTGCCACATCTCTCAAACTATGTTTTTTGTTTCGTTTGAAAGTCTAATAGCTGAAACAATAAATATTTTAAAATTGGGTTTGCCTCTATAGAGTGGATTAAGGGAAGAAAGGGAGAAGAAGAAGATGAATAAACATAATACGGGTTATAAGGTTATGGGTTGGGATATATTCAGAAATGGGGCAACAGCCCAATGGTTAAGAGTGTTAGCGGGGAGCGGGAGGTCTCAGGTTCGATATCGGGTTGTGGCGTTTTCTTTTTAGAAGACCCTTTGAGGTAGTTTTAATTTCTAAAAATTATTATTATTACCATTATTATTATTATTGTTAATATTAATTTTATTATTGTTATTATTGATAATATAATTAATATTGGTTTGTATTATCATTATTTGTTAGTAGTATTAATATGCATAAAGAAACTTAGTGTTATTATTATGAATATCATTATTAATTAGTGTTATTATTACAAAAATTATAACTATTATTATTATGAATGTCATTACTAATATATGTATTATTATTATTAACATGTTAGGATTATTATTATTATTATTATCATTAATAGGAAAACAATAAAATGTATTATTATTTCTTTAATTAGTATCATTTTATAATTATTAGTATTATTTATTAATAATATTATTACTATTATTAGTAGTATCAATATTAATAAGGTTATTATTATTAGTAACTCACTAATGTTAAAAACTATCATTTTTAACAAATAATTAATTTTGTATATAAAATGTATTTAGTACATATACTATAACTATATTAATATTTCATATAATTATATACTTAACATTATCTAGAAAAATAATTACAGGTAACAAACTATTGAGTTTCAAACATAATAATATATATATATATATATATATATATATATATATATATATATAACTAAATGAATAAATATTAATCATTTCAAACTATATATATAGAAAATAAATATATATAACATATAATTTAAGACATAATATAAGTATATGTTTTTAAATAGAATTTAAAATAAATTCTATATAACTACAAATATATATATAAATAATATACCTTAATAAATAAAATTATGTGATTTCCATTATACGTTTTTAATATATACAAATGATATAGGTTCGTGAATCCGAGGCCAACCCTACACTTATTCAATGTAGTCATATGTATTTTTACTACAAAATACATTAGGTGAGTTTCATTTGATTCCCTTTTTACTCTTTACATTTTTGGGACTGAGAATACATGCGCTTTTATAAATGTTTGACGCAATAGACACAAGTACCTTAACTGCATTCTATGATAGAATTATCTGGGATTGGGGTTGATTATTATGACACACATTAGCCCCCGGTTTCCGTTAGAGCGTATGAGCTCCCGAGCCCGGTGGATGGTTTATTATTTACGACATTTTGGCACCGGTTGTCCTATATTTTATAAACATGTGTTCAGCCGTGGGGTGTAAAGACCAGCACAGAGGTTCTATATATTTTGAAGGCACATGTATTCAGCCGTGGGGTGAAAGACCGGCACAGATGGTTACTATTATATTTTGAATCCTCACCAGGTGTTCTTCATATGAAAGATATTTTTTTGTGCAGTTGGAATGGGACTTCTGCACGTTTTATAATATTTAAAATCTTGTGGTCTATTAAAATGATGAAAATGAAATGATTACTATAAACTGATGATCTCACCAACCTTTTGGTTGACACTTGAAAGCATGTTTATTCTCAGGTTTGAAAGAAATCTTCCACTGTGCATTAGCTCATTTTAAAGATATTACTTGGAGTCATTCATGACATATTTCAAAAGACGTTGCATTCGAGTCATTGAAGTTCATTAGAGATTATTATTAAGTAAATGATAGATTAGGTCATTTATAGTTTGAATATTATAAAATGGTATGCATACCTGTCAACTTTCGATGAAATGAAAGTTTGCCTTTTAAAACTGAATGCAATGTTTGTAAAATGTATCATTTAGAGGTCAAGTATCTCGCGATGTAATCAACTATTATGAATCGTTTATAATCAATATGGACTTCGTCCGAATGGATTAGGACGGGGCGTTTCAATCTTTGTGGGTGATTTGTCTTATGATCCTTTTTTGCTGTGGTGATCTTTTTGCTAGCTGCCTTATGTGTGATACACTTTTACCAGGCCTGCGTGCCTGTTGATTTGGGGCTTTGTTGCCTGTAAACAATTCGTATTCTATGTTTTGTGGGTTTTCACGCCCATCTATGTATTGTTACTTCTGTGTTTTATGTTAGCTTTTAAGACAAAGTTGGTCACGTCTTGATTTTTTTTTTTTGGTTATCTTTTGTTCATCTAGGTGTGACACTGAAGTGCCAATATATGTGCACCATTTTCCCTGGAATTTTTTTTCGAAATAGCTAAGGTATGCCTTTTGGGACACCCTTTGTCTATTACAGGTAGTATTCCTTAGGGATGCTTTTATAGTAGCTTCGGTACACCCATTGGGTTATCTTTTGTGTGTTGTTTAAGTATAGGGAGTATTCCTCTTGGGAATACTCCGCAATAGCTTTAGTATACCTCTTGGGTTACCTATTGCGTAATGCTTAAGTATAGGAAGTATTCCTCTTAGGAATACTCTACAATAGCTTCGGTCTACCTCTTGGGTTACCTCTTGTGTATTGCTTAAGTATAGGAAATATTCCTCTTGGGAATACTCCGCAATAGCTTCGGTATACCTCTTGGGTTACCTCTTGCATATTGCTTAAGTATAGGAAGTATTCCTCTTGGGAATACTCCGAAATAGCTTCGGTATACCTCTTGGGTTACCTCTTACGTATTGCTTAAGTATAGGAAGTATTCCTTTTGGGAACACTCCGAAATAGCTTCGGTCTACCTCTTGGGTTACCTCTTGCGTATTGCTTAAGTATAGGAAGTATTCCTCTTGGGAATACTCCGCAATAGCTTCGGTGTACCTGATAATGCTAAAAACGAACATATATTTCATAGCAGTATCCCTCAAGAAAGACAAGCTTTTAGTTGCAATTGTTCTATTTACAAGTGATATTCGTTTAAATAATAAAAGGTGAAGACAAAAAACAGATTCGATGGTTTGAAGACGCAAATGACCAAAAAGCCAAAAAGTACAAAGTACAATCAAAATGGTTCAAATTATTGATGAGAAACGTTTAAAAGTTACAAGAGTACGAGCCGTGAAACGCAAAGTACAAGATATTAAATTGTACGCAAGGACATTCGAAAATCCGGAACCGGGACATGAACCAACTGTCAACGCGCAACGCAACAGAGCTAAAATTACAAGTCAACGGAGTACAAGAATATAATATAATATACAATTAATTATATAAATTTATATATATTATATTATATTATATATTAAAATTCGAGCAGCCCACGTTTAAAATGAATTGTGACCAGTATTTGACGGCCATGCGATCGCATGGCCAGCATGAAGAAAACTCATGCGATCCCATGAGCCCAGGAGCTTGGCCACATCTATAAATTCAGCAGTTTTTCGGACGAAAATAACATATTATTAAATCTCTCTCTTTCTCTCTCTCACTATATATATATATATATATATATATATATATATATATATATATATATATATATATATATATATATATATATATATATATATAAAATTTATAATTTTAATTTTAATTAAGATTAATAATAATAAGGGTATGTTAGCGAATGTTGTAAGTGTGTAAGTCAAAATTCTGTCCGTGTAACACTACGCTATTATTAATCATTGTAAGTTATGTTCAACCTTTTTAAATTAATATCTCGTAGCTAAGTTATTATTATGCTTATTTAAGCCGAAGTAATCGTGATATTGGGCTAAAATATTAAAGACGGGGTAATTGGGCTTTGGACCATAATTGGGGTTTGGACAAAAGACCGACACTTGTGAAAATTAGACTATGGGCTATTAATGGGCTTTATATTTGTTTAATTGAATGATAGTTCGTTAATTTAATATTAATATTTACAATTGGACGTAATTATAAATAACCATATACACTCGATCGGACACGATGGGCGGGATATTTATAAGTACTAATAATCGTTCATTTGACCGGACATGGGAATGGATTAATAGTCAATGGACTCATTAAAACAGGGATGAATTACATGCAAGGACACTTGGTGTAATTGATAATAAAGTATTAAAACATTATTACAGTTTAAGTCCCCAATTAGTTGGAATATTTGACTTCGGATATAAGGATAATTTGACGAGGACACTCGCACTTTATATTTATGACTGATGGACTGATATGGACAAAAACCAGATGGACATATCGAATAATCCAGGACAAAGGATAATTAACCCATGGTAATAAATTAAAATCAACACGTCAAACATCATGATTACGGAAGTTTAAATAAGCATAATTCCTTTATTTTATATCTCATCGCACTTTTATTTACTCTCATTTTAATTATCGTACTTTTTAAATATCGCAATTTTATTTACCGTCATCTTATTTATCGCACTTTAATTTATCGTACTTTAATTATTGTCATTTACTTTACGCTTTAATTTAAGTTATATTTATTTTTAATATTTTACATTAGGTTTTAACTGCGACTAAAGTTTTAAAATCGACAAACCGGTCATTAAACGGTAAAACCCCCTTTTATAATATTAATACTACTTATATATATATTTATATTTATACAAATATAGTTTTAAATGAATAGCGTTAAACTTGGCTAGTTCCCTGTGGACGAACCAGACTTACTAAAAACTACACTACTGTACGATTAGGTACACTGCCTATAAGTGTTGTAGCAAGGTTTAGGTATATTCACTCTATAAATAAATAAATAACTTGTGTAAAATTATATCGTATTTAATAGTATTTCGCAATAAAAATATAACTATTTCGTATACACCGCTGCACACAACAAGTATTTTTGGCGCCGCTGCCGGGGAACTCTCTTAAACGCCGGAGCGAAACGCTATATATATAAAAAAATTATTAAGTTTTAATTTCTTTTTGTAAAAATACGTTTTAAATATTAAAAATAAAAAAATATATAAAAAGAAAAACGATATATATATATTTTTAAGAGTTTGTTTAAAATATATAAAATTATAAAGTATTTCTATTTCTATTTTAGTTTTTAAAATATAATTTTTTAATTTATTTTATATAAATATAAATATTTTATATAAAATTAAAAACAGAAAGAAAAAAAAGTAAAAAAAATATATACGAGCCCGATACTGTAGCATCCCAACTAATCAGGCCTGGTATCCAAAGCCATGCGATCGCATGGCCAAGAGACGTAAACCTCATGCGATCGCATGAGGTTGTCTGACACGTCTGGTCAGATTCTGGTACAACATTAATTACGGAGTATTATTAATTATTAAACCCTAATTAGGGTTATTTATTATATTAATTAATTTTAGTTTTATTTATTTTGTATTTTTAAGTTATATTTAGTTTTATTAATATATAAATTAATACTTTTATAAAATAAATAATATAAAAATAATATTTTTATAAAAATTGTATTTTTATAACTTTAAGCCTATTTTTATATTTTGTATATTTTTTAATCGTTAAAGCGTAATTTTTTAATTTTTCGTTCGTAATTAGTTCGTAACTTAGTCTTTTGCCGTAGTTATTTTATATTTCTAGATTTTTAGACTTTGCCGTAAAATCCCTTAAGTGCTCTTTCTTTAGACTAAGATTTAGATGCTTTAGAATTTTGCGACGCCATTTTAAGATTTTAGTGCTTTTTAAGTTATTGCCGTTTTGATACAGAATTCTTTTAAGCTTTAATACCTTTAGACGCAACTTTTAATATTTAGTTTTTAGACTTTTAAGTTTCGATGCTGCATTTTATTATTTTTTGACGTTTATTTTTCGACCTTTTATTTTTCGATGTTTTTCGACGCACTCTTTTTCTTTCTTATTTCTCGACGCTCTAGTTTTTTTAGGACATAAAATTTTTTATTTCTTCTCTAAAATTTCTTTAAATTTCGACGAAAAATTATTTTAAGTGGTTAAATTGATAGACATTCAAAATTTTCTGGTTCGTAGTAATAGTTGGATTTGTTAGTGGCGAGTTGTGAGCTTCCGATTTAAAGGGTCCTGGCTACCTGCTGTATCTATTGGCTATTCGAAACGTGGGCAAAATCAAAAAAGTCTATTAATTTGATAACTTATATAATTTTTATCTTTTATAACTAATAGGATATTCAGTGAATGCACCGAGCAAAACGTTCACCACCTTTCATACGTTCACCACCTGTAACTCGATCAAGACATCTAGCCAATATTGTCGCCGTTGATTTTTCTTTGGAATCGTCATCTAGTCGACCAAGTACTCTAATTCAAATTTCCGATAATCCATTTTTTGAACCCGACCTCACAATTGAGAATTCGGAGGATATTCAGGGACAATTCAGAGATCCTGAACCACTAATCATTCCTCCTGAACCACAAATCACTCACCCAGAAATTGTCGAGGAAGAAACCATTAAATCAGAATCTTCTAGTGATTCAGATTCAACAAATTCAATCATGGAAAATCTGGAACCTCTAAGTATAGAAGACCGAATGAGAGCTAAACGCATTGGCCAAGGTTACGCAATTACTCAACCAGACATTAATGCGCCAGATTATGAAATCAAAGGACAAATCCTACACATGGTAACTAATCAATGCCAATTTAGTGGTGCACCGAAGGAAAATCCAAACGAACATCTTCGTACCTTTAATAGGATTTGTACTCTATTTAAAATCCGAGAAGTGGAGAATGAACAGATCTATCTCATGTTATTTCCCTGTACTTTAAAGGGAGAAGCCAAAGATTGGTTAGAATCGTTACCTGAAGGGGAAATTGATACATGGGATGTCTTAGTTGAAAATTTTCTTAAACAATTTTTTTTGGCATCTAAAGCCGTGAGACTTCAAGGAGAAATTGTTACGTTCACACAAAAGCCAAATGAAACTCTATATGAGGCGCGGACAAGATTTGGAAATTTATTGAGAGGATGTCCGCAACATGGTTTAGACACTTATCAAATAGTACAAATATTCTACCAAGGATGCGACATCACTACACGAAAAGACATCGACATAGCAGCTGGTGGTTCCATTATGAAGAAAACCGCAACTGAAGCTTACAAAATTATTGATAACACTGCTTCCCACTCACATGAGTGGCACCAAGAAAAAGATATCGTTAGATCATCTAAAGCGGCTAGAGCCGATTCTAGCCATGACTTTGATTCCATTTCCACAAAGATAGATGCTGTCGAGAGACGAATGGAAAAGATGACTAAGGATATTCACCCGATACGAATTAGTTGTGAGCAGTGTAGAGGACCACATTTGATAAAAGATTATCTCAGTATTGAACAAACAATGGAACAGAGAGAGAATGTTTCATACATGAACCAAAGGCCTGGAAATAATTATCAGAATAATTATCAACCGCCAAGACCAATCTACAATCAAAACCAGAATTATAACCGAAATGTTCCATACAACAACCAACAAGGTCCTAGCAATCAACAAGTATCCAATAATACTTACAATCAGCAAAGACCTATTTTTCAAAATAAACCACTACAAACCGATGATAAAAAGCCAAATTTAGAAGATATGATGTCAAAGCTAGTTGAATCTCAAACGCAGTTTTTCACATCTCATATATAAACCAATGAATAAAATACTCAAGCATTTAGAAATCATCAAGATTCTATTCAAAATCTGGAACAAGAATAAGCAACCTAGCAAGGTTGATAGGTGAAAGAAAACCAGGAAGTCTAATTAGCGATACAAATGCTAACCCCCGGAATGAAACAGCTAAAGCCATTACCACGAGAAGTGGTATTACACTTAAACCACCTGAAATGCCTGTAATTTCTGATGACTCTATTCCTACTCCACAAGAACAACAACCTGAGCAAGATAAGGAAACAGAATCGGTAGTTGAAAAGGTTAATGAAGATAACACAGTTAAGGCTAAACCTTATGTTAAACCATACCAACCACCACTTTCTTACCCGAGTAAAATGAGAAAAGAAAGACTTTAAGCCGAGAAATCTAAATTCTTGGATACGTTTAAAAAAATAAATGTAAATCTTCCTTTCATTGATGAGATATCAGGAATGCCAAGATATGCTAAATTCTTGAAAGATCTAATCACAAATAGAAAGAAAATGGAAGAACTTTTGGCTGTTACTATCAATGCTAATTGTTCTGCAGTGCTGTTAAATAAGATACCAGAAAAATTATCAGATCCAGGAAGTTTCACAATTCTATGTTTTCTGGGAAGTCTTAGTTCAATAGAAGCATTGGCAGATTTAGGTGCTAATATAAATTTAATGCCATATTCACTATACGCTAAACTAGACCTTGGAGAATTGAAACCAACACGAATAAGCATACAACTAGCCGATCAATCAGTAAAATATCCTAGAGGGATAATGGAGAACATGCTAGTTAAAGTTGGTACTTTAGTATTTCCAGTAGATTTTGTTATTCTGGACATGGAAGAAGATTCTCGAGTTCCTCTCATATTAGGAAGACCATTCTTAAACACGGCTAAAGAAATAATAGACGTGTTCGGTAAGAAACTGACCTTAAGTATAGAGGACGAGAGTGTTACCTTTTCTGTTGATAGAGCCATGCAACAACCGCAATCTGCAGATGATACATGTTATTATATTCAAACTATAGATTCACATGCAGAATTGTTAGAAGAATTTCCAGAATTACAAGGAACAGGAGAATGTTCTTTAGGAGAAGGAACTGAACCAATTAATGAAGCTGAAATGTTAGCTACACTCATGGCTATTGGATATGAACCAATAATAGAAGAACTTCAAATGTTAAAAGAAGAAGACAGATATCGATACAAATCATCGATAGAAGAACCACCGACATTAGAGTTAAAGCCACTTCCAAACCATTTGGAATATGCTTATTTACATGGTGAATCTGAATTACCTGTAATAATATCGTCTTTTCTTACTGAAAATGAAAAATCTCAACTCATTTATGTGTTAAAAGCTCATAAACTAGCTATTGTATGGAAGATTCATGATATTAAAGGCATAAGTCCTTCGTATTGCACACTTAAAATCCTTATGGAAGAAGGCCATAAAACGTATGTGCAACGCCAACGAAGACTAAATCCTAAAATGCAAGATGTTGTTAAGAAAGAAATTATTATACTGCTAGATGCATGTTTAATTTATCCAATCTCTGATAGTCCATGGGTAAGCCCAGTTCAATGCGTACCTAAGAAGGGTGGCATGACTGTCATCACAAATGAAAAAATGAGCTTTTCCTACTAGGACTGTAACAGGATGGCGTGTTTGTATTGATTATAGAAAATTAAATGACGCCACCAGAAAAGATCACTTTCCCTTACCTTTCATTGATCAAATGTTGAAAAGGTTAGCTGGGAATAGTTACTGTTTTCTTGACGATTTTTCCGGATATTTTCAAATTCTAATAGCTCCCGAGGACCAAGAGAAAACCACGTTTACGTGCCCTTATGGTACTTTTGCTTACAAATGCATGCCATTTGGACTTTGCAACGCCCCTGCAACCTTCCAAAGGTGCATGATGGCAATTTTTCACGACATGATAGAAGAATGCATGGAAGTTAACCTTGAAGAAGAAGTTAACCTTGAAGAATCAGCATTTCAAACCTTGAAGAAGAAGTTAACCACCGCACCTATCCTATCACTTCCTGAGGGCAGTGACGACTTTGTTGTTTATTGTGATGCATCGAAAAGTGGTTTTGGTTGTGTACTGATGCAACGATCAAAGGTTATTGCCTATACTTCTCGTTAACTGAAGATTCACGAGCGGAACTACACTACTCATGATCTTGAACTTGGAGCCGTTGTCTTTACGCTCAAATTTTGGAGACACTATTTGTATGGAACTAAGAGCACTATCTTCACCGATCACAAAAGCCTCCAACGCATCTTCGATCAGAAGCAACTGAATATGAGACAGCGTCGATGGATCGAGATGCTGAACGACTACGATTGTGAACTTCGCTATCATCCTGGCAAGGCCAATGTTGTAGCTGACGCTTTAAGCCGAAAGGAGAGGATGGCACCTCTTCGTGTTAGGGCTCTGAACATCACCATTCATTCGAATCTCAACAGTCAGATCAGAGTAGCCCAAGATGAGGCTCTCAAAGAGGAGAATATATCTCATGACCATTTGAACATACTTGTCTCTCGATTCGAGGTTAGGGAGTCTGGACTCCGATGTTATGCCGGAAGGATATGGGTACCTTGTTATGGAGATCTACGAAACCACATATTAGATGAAGCCCACAAGTCGAGATATTCGATTCACCCCGGAGTGGGCAAAATGTACCACGACCTTAAAGAACAGTATTGGTGGCCGAATCTTAAGAAGGACGTTGCAACTTATGTTGGTAAGTGTTTGACTTGCTCGAAGGTTAAAGCCGAGCATCAGAGACCTTCTGGGTTACTTCAACAACCGGAAATCCCACAATGAAAGTGGGAAAGCATCACAATGGATTTCATCACCAAGTTACCAAAGACGGTGGGCGGATACGATACCATCTGGGTTATTGTTGACCACCTTACCAAATCTGCACACTTCCTAGCTATGAAGGAAACGGATACGATGGAAAGACTTGCTCAACTATACATCAAAGAGGTTGTATCTCATCATGGTGTACCTTTATCGATCATCTCAGATTGCGATCCCCGTTTTGCTTCTAGATTTTGGCGTTCTTTACAAGAAGCCATGGGAACCCGTCTCGACATGAGTACTGCATATCATCCACAGACCAACGGGCAAAGTGAATGTACGATTCAGACCTTGGAAGACATGTTGTGTGCATGTGTCATTGATTTCAGAAAGGCCTGGGAAAGGCATTTACCACTCGCCGAATTTTCTTACAACAACAGTTATCTCTCGAGCATTAATGATGCACCTTTTGAAGCGTTGTATGGCCGCAAGTGCTGATCTCCTATTTGTTGGGCCGAAGTAGGCGAAAAGCAAATCACCGGACCCGAGGTAGTCCACAAAACAACAGAGAAGATTGCTCATATTCAAGCGAGACTTAAGACTGCTCGTGATTGTCAAAAGAGTTATGCTGACCTTAAAAGTAAAGACTTTGAATTCAATGTTGGTGACCATGTGATGTTGAAGGTTGCACCTTGAAAAGGTGTGATTCGCTTTGGAAAACGTGAAAAGTTGAACCCACGATATATTGGTCCTTTTGAAATCTTGAAACGTGTTGGACCCGTTGCTTACCGCTTAGATCTACCAGCACAATTGAGCTCAGTTCATCCTACCTTCCACGTGTCAAACTTGAAGAAGTATCTTGCTGCACCCGAACTTATCATACCACTTGAAGAACTTACTATTGATGACAAACTCCATTTCGTGGAAGAACCTGTCGAGATTATGGACCGTGAGGTCAAGACCTTGAAACGCAACAAGATTTCGATCATCCGAGTACGATGAAATGCCAAATGAGGACCTGAGTTTACCTGGGAGCGAGAGGATCAAATGGTGCAGAAGTATCCTCACCTTTTCCCGACTCCTCCATCTACCTCAGCTTAAAATTTCGGGATAAAATTTTCTTTAACAGATGGGTAATGTAACGACCCTGGATTTTCCAACGTTTATTTATTAATAATTTTTATTATTAATACTTGTGATTTAACGAATGTATGTTATTACATTTACTTGTTACCGCGAACGACTTTTAAATGCCCGAAACGTCTTTGTGACACATGAACTTTTCACAAATAATATTTAAGATATTATTTGCATGCATGATTAATTTTTATTAATCATTTTTGATTAACTAAGTTTACTAGTTAATTACTTGGGCTTTTGTTGGATTATTTGTTACATACTTGATCTTTTATTAATGGACTCTTGATTAATGGACTTAGAAGCCCACTATACCACACTTAATGGATTATTTAGCCCATCCTAAAATGAAAGTATCACATTAAGTTACAACTAGTTAGTTTAGTGTATAAAGACTTGTTACATGATACTTACACCTAGTCCCCATGCAAGGCCATGTTTTAACCAACTTTTGAAGTCTTTACATGCGATGATCTTGTGGACAAATCCCTCCCCCTTCTCCCTATACAAACCGTTGGCCTTGAGGCCATTTAGGGGAGTTCAAAACTTTTTTTTTTTATTACTTCTTCATTTGCTCTCATCTCACTTTTCACACACTTCATTTACTTCACATTTTTCTCTCATTTTACCTTCTATCTTGTAAGTACCATGAGACTTTTTCTTCTCTTCTTTTCCCTTTAAAACCGTAAACTTACATACATAATCATCATCATCACTTGTCTTTGATTGTTGTTACTTGTTGTAGTTGTTTACTTATTTGTTGTTGCTTACTTACTAGTTATCAAGAATCAAACTTTTTAGTTTAATTCTTCATTCTATCTTGTATTTACAAGAACACACAAGAACATAAACTTACTAGTTTATGATTCTACCTTTATTGTTTTAAAAGATGAAAGTTCATGTGTTGTTAAACTCATACTTGTGATTCATGTTTGTAAACTTAAAGTTTACATTCTTAAGGATCAAACTTTGGTTTGAATCTTTAAAGTATGAACAACCATGACTTGTTACTTGTTTATTTAGATTATTTCTTCATTTTATGTACTTTAAAGTTGTGATTTGGTCAAGTATTACTAGTTAATCTTGATCTCATTTTTCTTGAACAAAAGTTAACTTGAAAGTTCAAGAACATGGAAGTGTAACTCTTTAGTTATAACTTCATACACTTGTGTTAGATTTAACTTAATAACTTTAGATCTAGACTTTTGGGTCTTGGATCTTCAAGATCTAACTAAGAACTATGTTCTATATCTTAAGATCTTGATTAGTTAGTTTACTTTCTAGTTTATAGTTCAATATTACTTTTATAGTTCATGTATGTGTTAAATCAAAGACTTTGATGTAACTTTGGTTCATCAAACTACATACAACACTTAATTGAATTGTGCTACATGTCTTAGACTTACATAAGTGTAATGATGGTGAAACCTTGGTTAAGATGATGCAAACACATCAACGAGTTGTACACTTGAAGCTATATGCATCAAGGATGAGAACCGTGATTAGCATCGAGTACCAAGAACCACCGGAACCTACTGTTTTACTGTTTCTGTGTCTGACCTGTACAACCTGGGCTACTGTAAAGATGATTTTCAGATAGCTCTGTTCGAGTATATAACTTTTCATTTTGGACTTGTCGTAATCCGAGTTACGGTTTAGGATTTATGGCCCTCCGATCGTCACTATGTCCTTTTAACGCTGTGCTGAAAATTCTGACCTACTCGCACTTAGACCATCGCCACGGTCAAACGAAGACGATTTTGCTTCTGGAATTTTTACCACAGCTAGAGGACTCATATACGGAGCCATGACCACTGGTCTCACCTTATTTCAGTAGGTATAGGGGCTGTGGTGACTGACCGAACTCAGCCTTTCTATTAAACTCTTTTCATGAACAAAACTTACTTTTCACCTATTGTTTGATGATGAATGATGATGACCCTTAAGACCTAATTTACATACTTTTAAACCTATTGGGACGATTTACTGACTTATTACTATTTGACTTAGGTTGAGGACTTTCCGGACCTACGTACTTGCTTATTTCCCGACTCAACTTTACCACTACTTTACCACTGTGAGTTATAGCATCCTTTTTACTTTAACTATTTTGGGAACTGAGAATACATGCGCATTTTACGTTTTACATACTAGGCACGAGTACTTAAACTTTATATATGTGTGGGTTATACAACGGCATAAACATTCCCTTTAGCTCGGTAACGTTTAGTCATTGGTTTTTGAACTGGTGAACGCGAATCTTAGATATGGATCCATAGGGTTTGACATCCCCACTCGGGCTAGTCGCGCTAGCATTTAACGAGTGTTTAATACTTCGTAAACATACGCACTCGCCAAGTGTACTTTCAGGGGGTATAAACGTTAAGTTAGTTACCAAGTGCCCACGGTTAAACATATACTTTATCATACTGTTTTGAAACGCTCTTTGTAGCATTGAAATCTCGTGGCCTACCTTACATACTGTTATACTTAAACTATAGCTCACCAACCTTTGTGTTGACGTTTTTAAGCATGTTTTTCTCAGGTGCTTAAGGTTGCTTCCACTGTGTACTAGTCTTGCTGTAGCCACCCGCTGCTCTAGAGTTATCACCGCATGAACTGTTTATCTTGCATTCATAACTTTAATACTTTTGAACGATGATTTGCAACGACCTAATGGTCACGTACTACTACTAATTGCTTCTATTCATTAAAGCATACTTTTGATTGTAAAACATTTGACGTTGGTTATGACGTCACCTTTTATCATGAATGCAAACTTGTTTTGAAAATGCATATAGTGTTTGACCTTGTAATGATCCTGTTGTTGATGATTCGTACACGATGGTTTTGTACAGGGCATCACATTTGGTATCAGAGCATTGGTTGTAGGGAATTAGGTTGCATTAGTGAGTCTAGACCGACCCGAGTAGGATTCACTAATAGGACTAATCTACAACTTGCTAGTTTACTTGTTTCCGCTGAACTTACTGCATGCTGCTGCTTACTTTTACTGCTATATGACATATGCTACTACATGATTTCACTACTACATGATATTACTTGCTTTCGATTGCATGCTACTTCTGTACGATTTACTGTTATTACCATGCTGTTTACCGTTATACATGATTTAGACTGTTGGCCTAATACGTGCTTGCTTTATGACTTACTGACATGGAAAATTTATTTTTCCTTGTTCAGATGTCAGATATTCCACCTGCTATCGTTTTGGGCAGTTCAGACACTTCAGCTGCTTCACCTTCCACTGTTGTCGCTCCCCCGATCCCGACGGCGACACACTCTAGTGACCCAGGCGCTTCGACTTCCAGAGCTAGCAGCCATACTCCCGCCCCAGTGGCTACTTCTGACGGAGCCCAGGACCTCTCGGAGATTCCAGCTCCATCTGCCCCAGGACCCTCGGGATCACAGCCTCGCTCCGGTGATGTTGTGATTCACGCGGAATTTGGGGAAGGTCCATTCCGTAATCAGTATCGTCATTGGTGCCAACGCGCTCCTGATGGACGACTCGTGCCAATCCCGCCTTTTAGATACTGACAGATGATGGCTGCCCGAGGAGAGCCAGTACAGCCACCCGTGCAGCCACCTCCACATGATTCAGATAACCCGTCATCCGACGACTCATCCACAGAAGACTCTAGTGATGACGACTCTGACGAGGATGACCTTGATGACGCACCTGTTCAGCCACCCTCCACCCCGCCGAAGAAGCGGTACCGTTTGGACGGCACCATTATTCTGGGGATCAACGGAGGTCGAGCATTCACTGACGCATTTGGTCGGCGTCGTAGGGTTACTGCCCGTAAGAGGCTTGTGCCGTATCCTGCTGATCCCTTCATCCGTAAACCTTACCGCCTCGCAGCCTCTACTTCTGGAGCCGGACCGTCTGCACCACCAGCTCCACCAGCACCACCCGTACCGACTGCTCCGCCTGCCCCACCCACTCCTTCTGTCGAGGAACTGATGAGGGAGGTAGAGATCCTCCATGCTCGGGTAACTGAGCTCGAGGACCAGATGTCTCATATATTGGACATCCTACACCCACCTTCACCGTAGGGCTTTTGTAGTAGATTTCATTATGTAATCTAGTTGTAGTTTTATGTTTCACTTATGTATTGTACGAAACTATACAGATGTATGCAACTTATTATTATTAATGAATGGAACTTTGCGTTATTTAATTCTTGCACGATGTTTTATTTACGTTACTATATGATTCTGTGGTATTTGTACCTAGATGCGTTACTTAATAAACATGTGATGTGTTGATTCCGTGTTGGTTACATATACTGTATTATTACTATTTGCATAATGGATTTTGACTTGAGTCAAAATTTTTGTTTAGAACACCATGGCCAACAGACGATCAACATCAACACCTACCGCAGCCCAAATCGAGGAGATGATTGCCGAAAGGGTAGCCGCAGTCATTGCGGAAATGCAACCCCAAGCTCCACCGCCACCGCCACCGGTTATTCAACCCATTCGTAATGGGTGTACGTACAAAGAGTTCCAAAGCTGCAAACGTCATAACTTCAGTGGAATAGAGGGACCGGTTGGTCTCACTAGATGGTTCGAGAAATTAGAATCTGTGTTTCGAGTTAGTAACTGCTCGGAAGCGAATAAAACTAAGTTTGCTTCATGCACGCTATCTGATGGTGCACTAACGTGGTGGAACACGTTGGCTCAAGCAAAAGGTATTGATGAGGCGTTTGCTACTCCATGGGAGGATTTCAAGGGGGCCCTGATTGAGGAATATTTCCCTAGGACCGAGATCCAGAAGATGGAGATTGAATTTATGCAATTAAAGGCTGTTAGGAACGACCTTGATAGTTACAACCGGAGGTTTTTGGAATTAGCCCTGATGTGTCCGACAATGGTCACCCCGGAATTCAAGCGTATGGAAGGTACTTCTGGGGACTTCCTAAGAGCATTAAGGGAAACGTCACCTCATCCAAGCCACCTAATGAAATGTCCCGTTCTTATTGATTAAAAACGTTCCATATTAATTGATTTCGTTGCGAGGTTTTGACCTCTATATGAGACGTTTTTCAAAGACTGCATTCATTTTTAAAACAAACCATAACCTTTATTTCATAAATAAAGGTTTAAAAAAGCTTTACGTAGATTATCAAATAATGATAATCTAAAATATCCTGTTTACACACGACCATTACATAATGGTTTACAATACAAATATGTTACATCGAATTCAGTTTCTTGAATGCAGTTTTTACATAATATCATACAAACATGGACTCCAAATCTTGTCCTTATTTTAGTATGCAACAGCGGAAGCTCTTAATATTCACCTGAGAATAAACATGCTTTAAACGTCAACAAAAATGTTGGTGAGTTATAGGTTTAACCTATATATATATCAAATCGTAACAATAGACCACAAGATTTCATATTTCAATACACATCCCATACATAGAGATAAAAATCATTCATATGGTGAACACCTGGTAACCGACAATAACAAGATGCATATATAAGAATATCCCCATCATTCCGGGACACCCTTCGGATATGATATAAATTTCGAAGTACTAAAGCATCCGCTACTTTGGATGGGGTTTGTTAGGCCCAATAGATCTATCTTTAGGATTCACGTCAATTAGGGTGTCTGTTCCCTAATTCTTAGATTACCAGACTTAATAAAAAGGGGCATATTCGATTTCGATAATTCAACCATAGAATGTAGTTTCACGTACTTGTGTCTATTTTGTAAATCATTTATAAAACCTGCATGTATTCTCATCCCAAAAATATTAGATTTTAAAAGTGGGACTATAACTCACTTTCACAGATTTTTACTTCGTCGGGAAGTAAGACTTGGCCACTGGTTGATTCACGAACCTATAACAATATATACATATATATCAAAGTATGTTCAAAAATATATTTACAACACTTTTAATATATTTTGATGTTTTAAGTTTATTAAGTCAGCTGTCCTCGTTAGTAACCTACAACTAGTTGTCCACAGTTAGATGTACAGAAATAAATCGATAAATATTATCTTGAATCAATCCACGACCCAGTGTATACGTATCTCAGTATTGATCACAACTCAAACTATATATATTTTGGAATCAACCTCAACCCTGTATAGCTAACTCCAACATTCACATATAGAGTGTCTATGGTTGTTCCGAAATATATATAGATGTGTCGACATGATAGGTCGAAACATTGTATACGTGTCTATGGTATCTCAAGATTACATAATATACAATACAAGTTGATTAAGTTATGGTTGGAATAGATTTGTTACCAATTTTCACGTAGCTAAAATGAGAAAAATTATCCAATCTTGTTTTACCCATAACTTCTTCATTTTAAATCCGTTTTGAGTGAATCAAATTGCTATGGTTTCATATTGAACTCTATTTTATGAATCTAAACAGAAAAGTATAGGTTTATAGTCGGAAAAATAAGTTACAAGTCGTTTTTGTAAAGGTAGTCATTTCAGTCGAAAGAACGACGTCTAGATGACCATTTTAGAAAACATACTTCCACTTTGAGTTTAACCATAATTTTTGGATATAGTTTCATGTTCATAATAAAAATCATTTTCTCAGAATAACAACTTTTAAATCAAAGTTTATCATAGTTTTTAATTAACTAACCCAAAACAGCCCGCGGTGTTACTACGACGGCGTAAATCCGGTTTTACGGTGTTTTTCGTGTTTCCAGGTTTTAAATCATTAAGTTAGCATATCATATAGATATAGAACATGTGTTTAGTTGATTTTAAAAGTCAAGTTAGAAGGATTAACTTTTGTTTGCAAACAAGTTTAGAATTAACTAAACTATGTTCTAGTGATTACAAGTTTAAACCTTCGAATAAGATAGCTTTATATGTATGAATCGAATGATGTTATGAACATCATTACTACCTTAAGTTCCTTGGATAAACCTACTGGAAAAGAGAAAAATGGATCTAGCTTCAATGGATCCTTGGATGGCTCGAAGTTCTTGAAGCAGAATCATGACACGAAAACAAGTTCAAGTAAGATCATCACTTGAAATAAGATTGTTATAGTTATAGAAATTGAACCAAAGTTTGAATATGATTATTACCTTGTATTAGATTGATAACCTACTGTAAGAAACAAAGATTTCTTGAGGTTGGATGATCACCTTACAAGATTGGAAGTGAGCTAGCAAACTTGAAAGTATTCTTGATTTTATGAAACTAGAACTTTTGGAATTTATGAAGAACACTTAGAACTTGAAGATAGAACTTGAGAGAGATCAATTAGATGAAGAAAATTAAAGAATGAAAGTGTTTGTAGGTGTTTTTGGTCGTTGGTGTATGGATTAGATATAAAGGATATGTAATTTTGTTTTCATGTAAATAAGTCATGAATGATTACTCATATTTTTGTAATTTTATGAGATATTTCATGCTAGTTGTCAAATGATGGTTCCCACATGTGTTAGGTGACTCACATGGGCTGCTAAGAGCTGATCATTGGAGTGTATATACCAATAGTACATACATCTAAAAGCTGTGTATTGTACGAGTACGAATACGGGTGCATACGAGTAGAATTGTTGATGAAACTGAACGAGGATGTAATTGTAAGCATTTTTGTTAAGTAGAAGTATTTTGATAAGTGTATTGAAGTCTTTCAAAAGTGTATAAATACATATTAAAACACTACATGTATATACATTTTAACTGAGTCGTTAAGTCATCGTTAGTCGTTACATGTAAGTGTTGTTTTGAAACCTTTAGGTTAACGATCTTGTTAAATGTTGTTAACCCAATGTTTATAATATCAAATGAGATTTTAAATTATTATATTATCATGATATTATCATGTATGAATATCTCTTAATATGATATATATACATTAAATGTCTTTACAACGATAATCGTTACATATATGTCTCGTTTAAAAATCATTAAGTTAGTAGTCTTGTTTTTACATATGTAGTTCATTGTTAATATACTTAATGATATGTTTACTTATCATAGTATCATGTTAACTATATATATATCCATATATATGTCATCATATAGTTTTTACAAGTTTTAACGTTCGTGAATCACCGGTCAACTTGGGTGGTCAATTGTCTATATGAAACATATTTCAATTAATCAAGTCTTAACAAGTTTGATTGCTTAACATGTTGGAAACATTTAATCATGTAAATATCAATCTCAATTAATATATATAAACATGGAAAAGTTCGGGTCACTACAGTACCTACCCGTTAAATAAATTTCGTCCCGAAATTTTAAGCTGTTGAAGGTGTTGACGAATCTTCTGGAAATAGATGCGGGTATTTCTTCTTCATCTGATCTTCACGCTCCCAGGTGAACTCGGGTCCTCTACGAGCATTCCATCGAACCTTAACAATTGGTATCTTGTTTTGCTTAAGTCTTTTAACCTCACGATCCATTATTTCGACGGGTTCTTCGATGAATTGAAGTTTTTCGTTGATTTGGATTTCATCTAACGGAATAGTGAGATCTTTTTTAGCAAAACATTTCTTTAAATTCGAGATGTGGAAAGTGTTATGTACATCCGCGAGTTGTTGAGGTAACTCTAGTCGGTAAGCTACTGGTCCGACACGATCAATAATCTTGAATGGTCCAATATACCTTGGATTTAATTTCCCTCGTTTACCAAATCGAACAACGCCTTTCCAAGGTGCAACTTTAAGCATGACCATCTCTCCAATTTCAAATTCTATATCTTTTCTTTTAATGTCAGCGTAGCTCTTTTGTCGACTTTGGGCGGTTTTCAACCGTTGTTGAATTTGGATGATCTTCTCGGTAGTTTCTTGTATAATCTCCGGACCCGTAATCTGTCTATCCCCCACTTCACTCCAACAAATCGGAGACCTGCACTTTCTACCATAAAGTGCTTCAAACGGCGCCATCTCAATGCTTGAATGGTAGCTGTTGTTGTAGGAAAATTCTGCTAACGGTAGATGTCGATCCCAACTGTTTCCGAAATCAATAACACATGCTCGTAGCATGTCTTCAAGCGTTTGTATCGTCCTTTCGCTCTGCCCATCAGTTTGTGGATGATAGGCAGTACTCATGTCTAGACGAGTTCCTAATGCTTGCTGTAATGTCTGCCAGAATCTTGAAATAAATCTGCCATCCCTATCAGAGATAATAGAGATTGGTATTCCATGTCTGGAGACGACTTCCTTCAAATACAGTCGTGCTAACTTCTCCATCTTGTCATCTTCTCTTATTGGTAGGAAGTGTGCTGATTTGGTGAGACGATCAACTATTACCCAAATAGTATCAAAACCACTTGCAGTCCTTGGCAATTTAGTGATGAAATCCATGGTAATGTTTTCCCATTTCCATTCCGGGATTTCGGGTTGTTGAAGTAGACCTGATGGTTTCTGATGCTCAGCTTTGACCTTAGAACACGTCAAACATTCTCCTACGTATTTAGCAACATCGGCTTTCATACCCGGCCACCAAAAATGTTTCTTGAGATCCTTGTACATCTTCCCCGTTCCAGGATGTATTGAGTATCTGGTTTTATGAGCTTCTCTAAGTACCATTTCTCTCATATCTCCAAATTTTGGTACCCAAATCCTTTCAGCCCTATACCGGGTTCTGTCTTCCCGAATATTAAGATGCTTCTCAGATCCTTTGGGTATTTCATCCTTTAAATTTCCCTCTTTTAAAACTCCTTGTTGCGCCTCCTTTATTTGAGTAGTAATGTTATTATGAATCATTATATTCATAGATTTTACTCGAATGGGTTCTCTGTCCTTCCTGCTCAAGGCATCGGCTACCACATTTGCCTTCCCCGGGTGGTAACGAATCTCAAAGTCGTAATCATTCAATAATTCAATCCACCTACGCTGCCTCATATTCAGTTGTTTCTGATTAAATATGTGTTGAAGACTTTTGTGGTCGGTATATATAATACTTTTGACCCCATATAAGTAGTGCCTCCAAGTCTTTAATGCAAAAACAACTGCGCCTAATTCCAAATCATGCGTCGTATAATTTTGTTCGTGAATCTTCAATTGTCTAGACGCATAAGCAATCACCTTCGTTCGTTGCATTAATACACAACCGAGACCTTGCTTTGATGCATCACAATAAATCACAAAATCATCATTCCCTTCAGGCAATGACAATATAGGTGCCGTAGTTAGCTTTTTCTTCAATAACTGAAACGCTTTCTCTTGTTCATCATTCCATTCAAATTTCTTCCCTTTATGCGTTAATGCAGTCAAGGGTTTTGCTATTCTGGAAAAGTCTTGGATGAACCTTCTGTAGTAACCAGCTAGTCCTAAAAACTGGCGTATGTGTTTCGGAGTTTTCGGGGTTTCCCACTTTTCAACAGTTTCTATCTTTGCCGGATCCACCTTAATACCTTCTTTGTTCACTATGTGACCGAGGAATTGAACTTCTTCCAACCAAAATGCACACTTTGAAAACTTAGCATACAATTCTTCCTTCCTCAATACTTCTAACACCTTTCTCAAATGTTCACCGTGTTCTTGGTCATTCTTTGAGTAAATAAGTATGTCATCAATGAAAACAATGACAAACTTGTCAAGGTATGGTCCACACACTCGGTTCATAAGGTCCATGAACATAGCTGGTGCATTAGTTAAACCAAACGGCATGACCATAAACTCGTAATGACCGTAACGTGTTCTGAAAGCAGTCTTTGGAATATCATCTTCTTTCACCCGCATTTGATGATACCCGGAACGTAAGTCAATCTTTGAATAAACAGACGAGCCTTGTAGTTGATCAAATAAGTCGTCGATTCTCGGTAGTGGGTAGCGGTTCTTGATGGTAAGTTTGTTCAACTCTCGGTAGTCGATACACAACCTGAATGTACCATCTTTCTTCTTGACAAACAAAACAGGAGCTCCCCACGGTGATGTGCTTGGTCGAATGAAACCACGCTCTAAAAGTTCTTGTAATTGGCTTTGCAGTTCTTTCATCTCGCTGGGTGCGAGTCTGTAAGGAGCACGAGCTATTGGTGCAGCTCCTGGTACAAGATCTATTTGAAATTCAACGGATCGATGTGGGGGTAATCCCGGTAATTCTTTCGGAAATACATCGGGAAATTCTTTTGCAATGGGAACATCATTGATGCTCTTTTCTTCAGTTTGTACTTTCTCGACGTGTGCTAGAACAGCATAGCAACCTTTTCTTATTAGTTTTTGTGCCTTCAAATTACTAATAAGATGTAGCTTCGTGTTGCCCTTTTCTCCGTACACCATTAAGGGTTTTCCTTTTTCTCGTATAATGCGAATTGCATTTTTGTAACAAACGATCTCCGCTTTCACTTCTTTCAACCAGTCCATACCGATTATCACATCAAAACTCCCTAACTCTACTGGTATCAAATCAATTTTAAATGTTTCGCTAACCAGTTTAATTTCTCGATTCCGACATATATTATCTGCTGAAATTAATTTACCATTTGCTAATTCGAGTAAAAATTTACTATCCAAAGGCGTCAATGGACAACTTAATTTAGCACAAAAATCTCTACTCATATAGCTTCTATCCGCACCCGAATCAAATAAAACGTAAGCAGATTTATTGTCAATAAGAAACGTACCCGTAACAAGCTCCGGGTCTTCCTGTACCTCTACCGCATTAATATTGAAAACTCTTCCACGGCCTTGTCCATTCGTGTTCTCCTGGTTCGGGCAATTTCTAATAATGTGGCCTAGTTTTCCACATTTATAACAAACTACATTGGCATAACTTGCTCCGACACTACTTGCTCCGCCATTACTCGTTCCGACATCATTTGTTCCTTTCGTTCTATTAACCCCTGGTCCGTAGACCTCACACTTCACCGCGCTATGACCATTTCTTTTACACTTGTTGCAAAATTTGGTGCAGAACCCCGAGTGATTCTTTTCACACCTTTGGCATAGCTGCTTCTGATTGTTGTTGTTGTTGCGGTTATTATTGTTGTTGGGATGATTGTTGTAGTTGCTGTTGTTGTTGTTGTTGTTGTTGTTGTTGTTGGGCCGTTTGTTGTAGTTGCGATTGATGTTGCGATTGTTGGGATAATTGTTGCGATTATTGTTGTAATTGCTGTTGTTGTTGTATTGGTGATTCTTATCACCGTTTTCCTCCCACTTTCTTTTGACTTGCTTCACATTGGCCTCTTCAGCAGTCTGTTCTTTAATTCTTTCTTCAATCTGGTTCACTAGTTTGTGAGCCATTCTACATGCCTGTTGTATGGAGGCAGGCTCGTGTGAACTTATATCTTCTTGGATTCTTTCCTGTAATCCTTTCACAAACGCGTCGATCTTCTCTTCCTCATCTTCGAATGCTCCCGGACACAATAGGCACAATTCTGTGAATCGTCTTTCGTACGTGGTAATATCAAATCCTTGGGTTCGTAACCCTCTAAGTTCTGTCTTGAGCTTATTGACCTCGGTTCTGGGACGGTACTTCTCGTTCATCAAGTGCTTGAATGCTGACCACGGTAGTGCGTACGCATCATCTTGTCCCACTTGCTCTAGATAGGTATTCCACCATGTTAATGCAGAACCTGTGAAGGTATGCGTAGCGTACTTCACTTTGTCCTCTTCAGTACACTTACTTATGGCAAACACCGATTCAACCTTCTCGGTCCACCGTTTCAATCCGATCGGTCCTTCGGTTCCATCAAATTCCAAAGGTTTGCAGGCAGTGAATTCTTTGTAGGTGCATCCTACACGATTTCCTGTACTGCTAGATCCAAGGTTATTGTTGGTATGTAGCGCAGCCTGTACTGCGGCTATGTTTGAAGCTAGAAAAGTACGGAATTCCTCTTCATTCATATTCACGGTGTGTCGAGTAGTCGGTGCCATTTCCTTCAAAATAGTTAAATGGAACAAGTTAATCATACAGAATATTAAGAGTAGTTAATAGTATTTCGTAGCATAAGATGAACTCATTTATAAAAGCTTTTTCTTCATATTAGCGTTTTATAAGTTTAAATTCGGGTAGTACCTACCCGTTAAGTTCATACTTAGTAGCTAATATACAATTCAACTACTACAATTCTATATGAAAAACTGATTGTAATAATATTTCGCGTTCAAACTTTTATACAATATTTTACAAACTTACAATACCGCTTATTTTACATAAAGCATGAAATATAGCACACAATAACTTTGATACAAGATAGTTGTGAAGACAATTCTAGCTAGTACACAAGTCGTTCGGCAAAGGCAATAAAGACACGTAATTCATACGTCCAGAAACAAGTCATGCATTCTGGTTTTACTAGGACTACTTCCCATCCTTGGTCTTGTGCAACATAACCGTTATGGCCGTTGATAAGACAGCGTGTTGTAACGTCATCAAAGGGACGAGGGTTACGTAATGTCCAACAGTCCCGTAATAATCTAAAAACCTCATTTCTTACCCCAATTACCGACTCCGTCACTTGTGGAAACGTTTTGTTTAATAGTTGTAGCCCGATGTTCTTGTTCTCACTTTGGTGAGAAGCGAACATTACTAATCCGTAAGCATAACATGCTTCTTTATGTTGCATGTTAGCCGCTTTTTCTAAATCACGAAGTCCAATATTCAGATATATTGAGTCAAAATAATTTCTTAACCCGTTGCGTAAAATAGCATTTGGGTTCCCCGCAATATATGCGTCAAAGTAAACACATCGTAACTTATGGGTTTCCCAATGTGATATCCCCCATCTTTCAAACGAAAGTCTCTTATAAACCAAGACATTCTTGGAACGTTCTTCGAATGTCTTACAAACTGATCTCGCCTTAAATAGTTGTGCCGAAGAATTCTGGCCGACTCTAGACAAGATTTCATCAATCATGTCTCCGGGTAGGTCTCTTAAAATATTGGGTTGTCTATCCATTTTGTGTTTTTAAACTGTAAAATAGACAAGAGTTAGTTTCATAAAAAAAATACTTATTAATACAAGCAATTTTTACATATATCATAAAGCATAAGAACACTATATTACATATATTACACCACACGAATACAACTATCTTATTCTGACTCGCTCGTTTCTTCTTCTTCGGTTTTGGTTCGTTTTGCTAAGTTTCTAGGGATATATGATGTTCCCCTAATACGAGCCGTCGTTGTCCACATTGGTTTAGAAAAACCTGGTGGTTTAGAGGTTCCCGGGTCATTGTTACAACTTAAGGACTTCGGGGGTTGACGATACATATAAAGTTCATCGGGGTTGGAATTAGATTTCTCTATTTTTATGCCCTTTCCCTTATTATTTTCTTTTGCCTTTTTAAATTCAGTTGGGGTAATTTCTATAACATCATCGGAATTCTCGTCGGAATCCGATTCATCGGAGAATTGGTAATCCTCCCAATATTTTGCTTCCTTGGCGGAAACACCATTGACCATAATTAACTTTGGTCGGTTGGTTGAGGATTTTCTTTTACTTAACCGTTTTATTATTTCCCCCACCGGTTCTATTTCTTCATCCGGTTCCGATTCTTCTTCCGATTCCGATTCTTCTTCCGGTTCCGACTCTTCTTCCGGTTCCTCTTCGGGAACTTGTGAATCAGTCCACAAATCATTCCAATTTACATTTGACTCTTCATTATTATTAGGTGAGTCAATGGGACTTGTTCTAGAGGTAGACATCTATCACATAATATCAAACACGTTAAGAGATTAATATATCACATAATATTCATATGTTAAAAATATATAGTTTCCAACAAAAATGTTAAGCAATCATTTTTAAAGAAAACACGGTCGAAGTCCAGACTCACTAATGCATCCTAACAAACTCGATAAGACACACTAATGCAAATTTTCTGGTTCTCTAAGACCAACGCTCGGATACCAACTGAAATGTCCCGTTCTTATTGATTAAAAACGTTCCATATTAATTGATTTCGTTGCGAGGTTTTGACCTCTATATGAGACGTTTTTCAAAGACTGCATTCATTTTTAAAACAAATCATAACCTTTATTTCATAAATAAAGGTTTAAAAAGCTTTACGTAGATTATCAAATAATGATAATCTAAAATATCCTGTTTACACACGACCATTACATAATGGTTTACAATACAAATATGTTACATCGAATTCAGTTTCTTGAATGCAGTTTTTACATAATATCATACAAACATGGACTCCAAATCTTGTCCTTATTTTAGTATGCAACAGCGGAAGCTCTTAATATTCACCTGAGAATAAACATGCTTTAAACGTCAACAAAAATGTTGGTGAGTTATAGGTTTAACCTATATATATCAAATCGTAACAATAGACCACAAGATTTCATATTTCAATACACATCCCATACATAGAGATAAAAATCATTCATATGGTAAACACCTGGTAACCGACAATAACAAGATGCATATATAAGAATATCCCCATCATTCCGGGACACCCTTCGGATATGATATAAATTTCGAAGTACTAAAGCATCCGCTACTTTGGATGGGGTTTGTTAGGCCCAATAGATCTATCTTTAGGATTCGCGTCAATTAGGGTGTCTGTTCCCTAATTCTTAGATTACCAGACTTAATAAAAAGGGGCATATTCGATTTCGATAATTCAACCATAGAATGTAGTTTCACGTACTTGTGTCTATTTTGTAAATCATTTATAAAACCTGCATGTATTCTCATCCCAAAAATATTAGATTTTAAAAGTGGGACTATAACTCACTTTCACAGATTTTTACTTCGTCGGGAAGTAAGACTTGGCCACTGGTTGATTCACGAACCTATAACAATATATACATATATATCAAAGTATGTTCAAAAATATATTTACAACACTTTTAATATATTTTGATGTTTTAAGTTTATTAAGTCAGCTGTCCTCGTTAGTAACCTACAACTAGTTGTCCACAGTTAGATGTACAGAAATAAATCGATAAATATTATCTTGAATCAATCCACGACCCAGTGTATACGTATCTCAGTATTGATCACAACTCAAACTATATATATTTTGGAATCAACCTCAACCCTGTATAGCTAACTCCAACATTCACATATAGAGTGTCTATGGTTGTTCCGAAATATATATAGATGTGTCGACATGATAGGTCGAAACATTGTATACGTGTCTATGGTATCTCAAGATTACATAATATACAATACAAGTTGATTAAGTTATGGTTGGAATAGATTTGTTACCAATTTTCACGTAGCTAAAATGAGAAAAATTATCCAATCTTGTTTTACCCATAACTTCTTCATTTTAAATCCGTTTTGAGTGAATCAAATTGCTATGGTTTCATATTGAACTCTATTTTATGAATCTAAATAGAAAATTATAGGTTTATAGTCGGAAAAATAAGTTACAAGTCGTTTTTGTAAAGGTAGTCATTTCAGTCGAAAGAACGACGTCTAGATGACCATTTTAGAAAACATACTTCCACTTTGAGTTTAACCATAATTTTTGGATATAGTTTCATGTTCATAATAAAAAACATTTTCTCAGAATAACAACTTTTAAATCAAAGTATCATAGTTTTTAATTAACTAACCCAAAACAGCCCGCGGTGTTACTACGACGGCGTAAATCCGGTTTTACGGTGTTTTTCGTGTTTCTAGGTTTTAAATCATTAAGTTAGCATATCATATAGATATAGAACATGTGTTTAGTTGATTTTAAAAGTCAAGTTAGAAGGATTAACTTTTGTTTGCAAACAAGTTTAGAATTAACTAAACTATGTTCTAGTGATTACAAGTTTAAACCTTCGAATAAGATAGCTTTATATGTATGAATCGAATGATGTTATGAACATCATTACTACCTTAAGTTCCTTGGATAAACCTACTGGAAAAGAGAAAAATGGATCTAGCTTCAATGGATCCTTGGATGGCTCGAAGTTCTTGAAGCAGAATCATGACACGAAAACAAGTTCAAGTAAGATCATCACTTGAAATAAGATTGTTATAGTTATAGAAATTGAACCAAAGTTTGAATATGATTATTACCTTGTATTAGATTGATAACCTACTGTAAGAAACAAAGATTTCTTGAGGTTGGATGATCACCTTACAAGATTGGAAGTGAGCTAGCAAACTTGAAAGTATTCTTGATTTTATGAAACTAGAACTTTTGGAATTTATGAAGAACACTTAGAACTTGAAGATAGAACTTGAGAGAGATCAATTAGATGAAGAAAATTAAAGAATGAAAGTGTTTGTAGGTGTTTTTGGTCGTTGGTGTATGGATTAGATATAAAGGATATGTAATTTTGTTTTCATGTAAATAAGTCATGAATGATTACTCATATTTTTGTAATTTTATGAGATATTTCATGCTAGTTGTCAAATGATGGTTCCCACATGTGTTAGGTGACTCACATGGGCTGCTAAGAGCTGATCATTGGAGTGTATATACCAATAGTACATACATCTAAAAGCTGTGTATTGTACGAGTACGAATACGGGTGCATACGAGTAGAATTGTTGATGAAACTGAACGAGGATGTAATTGTAAGCATTTTTGTTAAGTAGAAGTATTTTGATAAGTGTATTGAAGTCTTTCAAAAGTGTATAAATACATATTAAAACACTACATGTATATACATTTTAACTGAGTCGTTAAGTCATCGTTAGTCGTTACATGTAAGTGTTGTTTTGAAACCTTTAGGTTAACGATCTTGTTAAATGTTGTTAACCCAATGTTTATAATATCAAATGAGATTTTAAATTATTATATTATCATGATATTATCATGTATGAATATCTCTTAATATGATATATATACATTAAATGTCTTTACAACGATAATCGTTACATATATGTCTCGTTTAAAAATCATTAAGTTAGTAGTCTTGTTTTTACATATGTAGTTCATTGTTAATATACTTAATGATATGTTTACTTATCATAGTATCATGTTAACTATATATATATCCATATATATGTCATCATATAGTTTTTACAAGTTTTAACGTTCGTGAATCACCGGTCAACTTGGGTGGTCAATTGTCTATATGAAACATATTTCAATTAATCAAGTCTTAACAAGTTTGATTGCTTAACATGTTGGAAACATTTAATCATGTAAATATCAATCTCAATTAATATATATAAACATGGAAAAGTTCGGGTCACTACACCTAATATCCCGGAAGCGATGCGCATGGCGCATACTTTAATGAATCAAATTATCATCGATGAACTGGAGAAGGGTAAGTCTGAAGCGGGTAGTAGTGAGAAGCGCAAATGGGATAACAACAGGGAAAGGACCTATGATCAAAACCCGACGAAACGACATGAGGGTTTCAGAGAAAACGACAACGGTGGAAACCCCAATCCGAACACCAACTCAAACCCGAACTACAAGGGAACCCTACCACAATGCAAGCGGTGCTACAAGCACCATACTGTGTATTGTAATGTTGTTTGCGAAAAGTGCCAACGGACTGGACATATCGGTAAAGACTGCAAGGTCACCACTTTGAATGGGAAGCCGAACACCAATGGGCCGAAAAAGTGCTACGAATGCGGACAGACGGGCCATTTCAGAAATGCGTGCCCCAACAAAAGGAAAGACGGCGGACCACCCCGTGGTAGAGCTTTCAACGTTAATGCAAGGGATGCACGCAAGAATCCCGACTTGGTGACAGGTATATTCACTATCAACAATTTATTAGCTTCTGTCCTATTTGATACTGGTGCCGATAGAAGTTATATATGTAGACACTTTTGAGATAAGATTAATTGGTCGTTAGTCCCTTTAAAAGAAAGTATGTTTGTCGAGGTCGCCAATGAAAAACTTGAAAAGGTTGACCATATTAGTCGAGGAGCTATTATCAACATAGCTGGTACGGAATTCGAAATTGACTTAATACCTATCAAATTGGGAAGTTTTTACGTGATCGTAGGCATGGATTGGTTGACCAGAGTAAGAGCCGATATTATCTACGGAGATAAAGCTGTTCGTATACCACATGGAGACGGTGAGCCACTGATCATTTACGGAGAGAGATGTACCTCGAAGCTGAACCTCATTAGTTGCATGAAAGCGCAAAAGATTATGAAGAAGGGACGTCTTGCCGTGCTAGCACATGTGAAAACGGTAGAAACCGAGGTGAAGAGTGTGAACGAAGTTCGAATTGTGAACGAATTTTCCGATGTCTTCCCGGAAGAATTGCCTGGATTACCGCCGCCGAGAGCAGTAGAGTTTCAAATCGATTTAGTACCAGGAGCTGCACCTGTAGCTCGCGCACCTTATAGACTCGCACCTTCCGAGATGCAAGAATTACAGAGTCAACTACAAGAGCTGTTAGACCGTGGATTCATCCAACCAAGTTTCTCGCCTTGGGGCGCACCTGTGTTGTTTGTGAAGAAGAATGATGGATCCTTCCGTATGTGTATCGACTACCGTGAACTCAACAAATTGACAATCAAGAATCGGTATCCCCTTCCCCGTATTGACGATCTTTTTGATCAACTTCAAGGATCGAGTGTTTACTCTAAGATTGATTTGCAGTCCGGTTATCACCAGTTGAGGGTGAAGGAAAGTGACGTGATGAAAACTGCATTCAGAACTCGTTATGGTCATTATGAGTTTCTCGTGATGCCATTCAGTTTAACCAATGCACCTGTCGTGTTCATGGATCTCATGAATCGTGTCTGCAAGCCATACCTGGATAAGTTCGTTATCGTCTTCATAGATGATATCCTCATCTACTCAAAGAGCGAAGAAGAGCATGAGCAACACCTCCGACTAGTACTTGAACTCTTGAGACAAGAGCAACTTTATGCCAAATTCTCCAAGTGTGAATTTTGGTTGAAGGAAGTTCAATTTCTGGGTCATGTTGTGAGCGACCAGGGTATCAAAGTTGATCCCGCCAAGATTGAAGCTATCAGCAAGTGGGAGACCCCCACTACTCCGACGCATATTCGCCAATTCCTAGGTCTCACCGGTTACTACCGAAGATTTATCGAAGGTTTATCTCTGATTGCGTGTCCTTTGACCGCGCTGACTCACAAAGGGAAGAAGTTCATTTGAGAACCCGCACACGAATCAGCATTTCAAACCTTGAAGAAGAAGTTAACCACCGCACCTATCCTATCACTTCCTGAGGGCAGTGACGACTTTGTTGTTTATTGCGATGCATCGAAAAGTGGTTTTGGTTATGTACTGATGCAACGATCAAAGGTTATTGCCTATACTTCTCGTCAACTGAAGATTCACGAGCGGAACTACACTACTCATGATCTTGAACTTGGAGCCGTTGTCTTTGCGCTCAAATTGTGGAGACACTATTTGTATGGAACTAAGAGCACTATCTTCACCGATCACAAAAGCCTCCAACGCATCTTCGATCAGAAGCAACTGAATATGAGATAGCGTCGATGGATCGAGATGCTGAACGACTACGATTGTGAACTTCGCTATCATCCTGGCAAGGCCAATGTTGTAGCTGACGCTTTAAGCCGAAAGGAGAGGACGGCACCTCTTCGTGTTAGGGCTCTGAACATCACCATTCATTCGAATCTCAACAGTCAGATCAGAGTAGCCCAAGATGAGGCTCTCAAAGAGGAGAATATATCTCATGAACATTTGAACATACTTGTCTCTCGATTCGAGGTTAGGGAGTCTGGACTCCGATGTTATGCCGGAAGGATATGGGTACCTTGTTATGGAGATCTACGAAACCACATATTAGATGAAGCCCACAAGTCGAGATATTCGATTCACCCCGGAGTGGGCAAAATGTACCACGACCTTAAAGAACAGTATTGGTGGCCGAATCTTAAGAAGGACGTTGCAACTTATGTTGGTAAGTGTTTAACTTGCTCGAAGGTTAAAGCCGAGCATCAGAGACCTTCTGGGTTACTTCAACAATCGAAAATCCCACAATGGAAGTGGGAAAGGATCACAATGGATTTCATCACCAAGTTACCAAAGACGGTGGGCGGATACGATATCATCTGGGTTATTGTTGACCGCCTTACCAAATCTGCACACTTCCTAGCTATGAAGGAAACGGATACGATGGAAAGACTTGCTCAACTATATATCAAAGAGGTTGTATCTCGTCATGGTGTACCTTTATCGATCATCTCAGATCGCGATCCCTATTTTGATCCTAGATTTTGGCGTTCTTTACATGAAGCCATGGGAACCCGTCTCGACATGAGTACTGCATATCATCCACAGACCGACGGGCAAAGTGAACGTATGATTCAGACCTTGGAAGACATGTTGCGTGCATGTGTCATTGATTTCGGAAAGGCCTGGGAAAGGCATTTGCCACTCGCCGAATTTTCTTACAACAACAGTTATCACTCGAGCATTAATGCTGCACCTTTTGAAGCGTTGTATGGCCACAAGTGCTGATCTCCTATTTGTTGGGCCGAAGTAGGCGAAAAGCAAATCACCGGACCCGAGGTAGTCCACGAAACAACGGAGAAGATTGCTCATATTCAAGCGAGACTTAAGACTGCTCGTGATCGTCAAAAGTGTTATGCTGACCTTAAATGTAAAGGCTTTGAATTCAACGTTGGTGACCGTGTGATGTTGAAGGTTGCACCTTGGAAAGGTGTGATTCGCTTTGGAAAACGTGGAAAGTTGAACCCACGATATATTGGTCCTTTTGAAATCTTGGAACGTGTTGGACCCGTTGCTTACCGTTTAGATCTACCAGCACAATTGAGCTCAGTTCATCCTACCTTCCACGTGTCAAACTTGAAGAATTGTCTTGCTGCACCCGAACTTATCATACCACTTGAAGAACTTACTATTGATGACAAACTCCACTTCGTGGAAGAACCTGTCGAGATTATGGACCATGAGGTCAAGACCTTGAAACGCAACAAGATTACAATCATCCGAGTACGATGGAATGCCAAACGAGGACCTGAGTTTACCTGGGAGTGAGAGGATCAAATGATGCAGAAGTATCCTCACCTTTTCCCGACTCCTCCATCTACCTCAGCTTAAAATTTCGGGACGAAATTTTCTTTAACAGGTGGGTAATGTAACGACCCTGGTTTTTCCAACGTTTATTTATTAATAATTGTTATTATTAATACTTGTGATTTAACGAATGTATGTTATTACATTTACTTGTTACCGCGAACGACTTTTAAATGACCGAAACGTCTTTGTGACACATGAACTTTTCACGAATAATATTTAAGATATTATTTGCATGCATGATTAATTTTTATTAATCATTTTTGATTAACTAAGTTTACTAGTTAATTACTTGGGCTTTTGTTGGATTATTTGTTACATACTTGATCTTTTATTAATGGACTCTTGATTAATGGACTTAGAAGCCTACTATACCACACTTAATGGATTATTTAGCCCATCCTAAAATGCAAGTATCACATTAAGTTACAACTAGTTAGTTTAGTGCATAAAGACTTGTTACATGATACTTACACCTAGTCCCCATGCAAGGCCATCTTTTAACCAACTTTTGAAGTCTTTACATGCAATGATCTTGTGGACAAATCCCTCCCCCTTCTCCCTCTACAAACCGTCGGCCTTGAGGCCATTTAGGGGAGTTCAAAACTTTTTTTTTTATTACTTCTTCATTTGCTCTCATCTCACTTTTCACACACTTCATTTACTTCACATTTTTCTCTCATATTACTTTCTATCTTGTAAGTACCATGAGACTTTTTCTTCTATTCTTTTCCCTTTAAAACCGTAAACTTACATACATAATCATCATCATCACTTGTCTTTGATTGTTGTTACTTGTTGTAGTTGTTTACTTATTTGTTGTTGCTTACTTACTAGTTATCAAGAATCAAACTTTTTAGTTTAATTCTTCATTCTATCTTGTATTTACAAGAACACACAAGAACATAAACTTACTAGTTTATGATTCTACCTTTATTGTTTTAAAAGATGAAAGTTCATGTGTTGTTAAACTCATACTTGTGATTCATGTTTGTAAACTTAAAGTTTACATTCTTAAGGATCAAACTTTGGTTTGAATCTTTAAAGTATGAACAACCATGACTTGTTACTTGTTTATTTAGATTATTTCTTCATTTTATGTACTTTAAAGTTGTGATTTGGTCAAGTATTACTAGTTAATCTTGATCTCATTTTTCTTGAACAAAAGTTAACTTGAAAGTTCAAGAACATGGAAGTGTAACTCTTTAGTTATAACTTCATACACTTGTGTTAGATTTAACTTAATAACTTTAGATCTAGACTTTTGGGTCTTGGATCTTCAAGATCTAACTAAGAACTATGTTCTATATCTTAAGATCTTGATTAGTTAGTTTACTTTCTAGTTATAGTTCAATATTACTTTTATAGTTCATGTATGTGTTAAATCTAAGACTTTGATGTAACTTTTGTTCATCAAACTACATACAACACTTAATTGAGTTGTGCTACATGTTTTAGACTTACACAAGTGTTATGATAGTGAAACCTTGGTTAATATGATGCAAACGATCAACGAGTTGTACACTTGAAGCTATATGCATCAAGGATGAGAACCGTGATAAGCATCGAGTACCAAGAACCACCGGAACCTACTGTTTTACTGTTTCTGTGTCTGACCCGTACAACCTAGGCTACTGTAAAGATGATTTTAAGATACCTCTGTTCGAGTATATAACTTTTCATTTAGGACTCGTCGTAATCCGAGTTACGGTTTAGGATTTATGGCCCTCCGATCGTCACTATGTCCTTTTAACGTTGTGCTGAAAATTCTGACCTACTCGCACTTAGACCATCGCCACGGTCAAACGAAGACGAGTTTGCTTCTGGAATTTTTACCACAGCTAGAGGACTCAGATACGGGGCCATGGCCACTGGTCTCACCTTATTTCAGTAGGTATAGAGGCCGTGGTGACTGACTGAACTCAGCCTTTGTTTTAAACTCTTTTCATGAACGAAACTTACTTTTCACCTATTGTTTGATGATGAATGATGATGACCCTTAAGACCTAATTTACATACTTTTAAACCTATTGAGACGATTTACTGACTTATTACTATTTGACTTAGGTTGAGGACTTTCCGGACCTACGTACTTACTTATTTCCCGACTCAACTTTACCACTACTTTACCACTGTGAGTTATAGCATCCCTTTTTACTTTAACTATTTTGGGAACTGAGAATACATGCGCATTTTACATTTTACATACTAGGAACGAGTACTTAAACTTTATATATGTGTGGGTTATACAACGGCATAAAAATTCCCTTTAGCTCGGTAACGTTTAGTCATTGGTTTTTGAACCGGTGAACGCGAATCTTAGATATGGATCCATAGGGTTTGACATCCCCACTCGGGCTAGTCGCGCTAGCATTTAATGAGTGTTTAATACTTCGTAAACATACGCACTCGCCGAGTGTACTTTCAGGGGGTATAAACGTTAAGTTAGTTACCAAGTGCCCACGGTTAAACATATACTTTATCATACTGTTTTGAAACGCTCTTTGTAGCACTGAAATCTCGTGGCCTACCTTACATACTGTTATACTTAAACTATAGCTCACCAACCTTTGTGTTGACCTTTTTAAGCATGTTTTTCTCAAGTGCTTAAGGTTGCTTCTGCTGTGTACTAGTATTGCTGTAGTCACCCGCTGCTCTAGAGTTATCACCGCATGAACTGTTTATCTTGCATTCATAACTTTAATACTTTTGAACGATGATTTGTAACGGCCTAAGGGTCACGTACTACTACTATTTGCTTATGTTCATTGAAGCATACTTTTGATTGTAAAACATTTGACGTTGGTTATGACGTCACCTTTTATCATGAATGCAAACTTGTTTTGAAAACGCATATAGTGTTTGACCTTGTAATGATCCTGTTGTTGATGATTCGTACACGATGGTTTTGTACGGGGCATCACACCAAATAAGATAACTTTCCTGATGAATATCTATTGAAGATAGATTATAATGAATTTCTATGGTTTGCAGACTATGCAAACTATTTAGTATGTGGATTCCTTGAAAAAGGGTTGTCGTACCAAAAACGAAAGAAATTTTTTAGTGATATAAAACACTATTTTTGGGAAGATCCACATTTGTTTAAAAGTTGTCCCGATGGAATAATATGCCGATGTGTATTCAGAGACGAAGCTAGTCAATCTTAAACCATTGTCACACAGGACCAACAGGAGGAAATTATGGGCCTCAACTCACAGCAAGAAAAGTTTACGATGCTGGATTCTATTGGCCTACAATTTTTAAAGACGCACACCTTCTTTGCAAATCCTGTGATGCTTGTCAAAGGGCCGGAAAAATAAGTCAATGTGATGAAATGCCACAAATGTCATTCAAGTATGTGAAGTATTTGACGTTTGGGGTATTGACTTTATGGGTCCATTTCCAAAATCTCATAATAATCTCTACATTCTCGTTGCTATTGATTATGTATCTAAATGGGCGAAAGCACAAGCTCTCCCGACTAACGATGCACGAGTTGTAGTTAACTTCTTAAAACGTCTTTTTGCTAGGTTCGGAATACCGAAAGCTTTAATAAGTGATCGGGGTACTCATTTTTGTAACAATCAACTTGAGAAAGTTCTCAAAAGATACGGAGTAACTCATAAAATCCCCACTGCCTATCATCCACAAACAAGTGGACAAGTTGAAAATACCAACCGGGCTTTAAAACGTATTCTAGAGAAAACTGTAGGATCAAATCCGAAGGAATGGTCCATGAAATTGGAGAATGCACTCTGGGCTTTTAGAACAGCCTACAAAACTCCAATTGGAACCACACCTTTCAAACTCATTTACGAAAAAGCATGTCATCTTCCAGTAGAAATTGAGCACAAAGCATTTTGGGCTTTGAAGACATGTAATCTTGATTTACATGAAGCCGGACGTCTACAGTTAAGTCAATTAAACGAATTAGAAGAATTAAGACATGATGCATACGAAAATTCGTTAATCTATAAGGAAAGAACGAAGAAATGGCATGATAAAAGAATCAGGAGTTCAAAAGAATTTAAAGAAGGAGACAGAGTTCTTCTTTTCAATTCACAATTCAAGCTATTTCCTGGAAAATTGAAATCAAGATGGTCTGGACCATTCATAGTCAAAAGAGTTTTTCCATATGGAACAATAGAGTTGATAAATTCAAATGGGATTGAATTTAAGGTTAATGGTCACAGAGTTAAACATTACATACATGGTCCAATGGAAGTTGACAATGAAGTTAATCACAATTTCAACACCACAGCTAACTAAGTGTGGGGAGAATCAAGTCTTTTTAAGGGTAATAAGTATTTCTGTGAGAGTTAGATTTTCTGTTTTCGTGTAATTCTCGAGAATGGAATCCGAATGGTCTTTCCCTAGCAGACCCTAAAGAACTAGTCTTCTCCCTCCATTCTGAATTTTTATTTTTTTTAGGTTTTACGAGATGAAGAATTCCTTTGATTTGAACCATGGTTTAATGCTACATGCTTTGATTACTAAACGTAATAATGACACACTCCCGAGTGACCTGGTGTCAGTAATAAGAGGCAGATGTGACGAAGTAAGGAAAGAACTCAGGAAAGATCATCATAAGACACATTTTGGTAAAGGAAAATCAAAATCCGCAACAAAAAGAAGAACACGACACCTTGAAAGATGTCATAAATGTAGAAAATGGTCACATGAAGGTAAATGTTCAAACAATCAAACATATTCAAATACCGAATTTGTTTCTCTATGCAGAGAAGGACCGTTCATATGTTTAGAAGAAAAGTTATTAAAGAATCGAGGTTACGCTTATGTAGCTATGGAAAACCAAATCACACGACTCTCTTATAAGTCAGCTAAAGCAGGTCTCTGAGAATTCTATCTCACAGGTAAGTATGTACAGTTTTTATTTTCTTTTTATTTATTGCTTTTAACCTTTTGATAATAAACGCTGAATCATTCGCTATAAAGTATTAAATTGATATTTAATAAAATTAGGTATGCGAAACCGAAATTATTGATATCATACAAAAATTTATTACATCACTGCGAAATTTACCGTTTATTCTAAAGGTATAAATATCTTTAATTAATCAACTCAAAATATTTCAAAAATTCGTCAGGAGTAAAACTAGATTATGGAACCGAAATTACTTTACCGAAAAGAGGGGCGTATATTTTTGATAATATTTGATTGATTAAAGTGCGATAAAAGACCAAAAAGATTTTTAATTTTAATTTTTACCTTGTTTTTAAAATTAATATATAAATATTAAATTAATATTGTAAATCTTTTTAAATCAAAATATTTAAGTTTTTAAATATTTTAAAAATTAATATTTTTAATATAAGTTTGTAAAATTAATGTATAAAAATATTAATAATATTTATATGAATTTTTAATTTTATGCATTTTAAATTTAAGTTTGGTGTGAATTTAAAAACAAAAATTTACTTTATTTCATTGAGTTAAAAATATGATTACTAAAATTCGTCGTGAGTTGAAGACTAGGTCATTGAACCGAAATTGCTTTACCCAAGGGAGGGACGAGAAATTTTGTTATCATTATTTTTTTATCTTATTGAATTAAAGTATGCCAAAAACATTAAAAAATCCAAAAATCTTTGCTTTTAAAACGACGCTTAAAAAGTAACAAATTTTAAAACTTTATTGAGAGACGGACTAGGACAACGATCCGGAACGCCCTCATTCTTAAAGAGAAACAAATTTCTAAAATTTATTAATTTATGTTTTATTAGTTAAAAGTTTTATAAAAAAAAAAATCAGGGACCCATGCGATCGCATGGGATTTACCCTTAAACCTCATGCGATCGCATGAGGCCAAAATACTGGTCAGGATAAGAAACCCAGCGAGCTCTCTGTCTCCATTACAAACACACACACAAATACGCAAATCCTCCCAAAAACTCCCCTAAATTCGCCATTTTTCAACCAAAATCAACCAAATTTCTCGCTATAATCATGTCTTTCTTCAGATGGGGAGGCAAAAAGGTAAAAATTTCACCCCTAAACTCTTTAAATTTTCAGTTTTAGTGTTCTTGAGCTAATTTTTACCTAATTTAATTTTATTAATTTCTAGTGTAATTAGGGTTAAATTGTTAGTATATTCTACATGTATAACCTAGACTGATGCTATTTAACATGATTTGAAACCAAAAACTTCAAAATTTTTAGGAATCTAGGGTTAGTGTTCTTGAGCAATTTGGGGCTTTTTGATATAAACAGGTTATGGCTGATTTTTGTCATGAATTATTGCTAAATTAAGTAGTGTAACATGTTTAGGTAGCTAAATGATCCAAACTTTGATCCTAAACATGATTTTTGAGAATTAAAGTGGACTTTTTAAGTCTAAAATTCATGAACTTGATTAAATTGATGTAAATGCCATTTGAAACTTGTTTAATTGCTATTGCTAGTAATGGTTATTTTGACATGTTATTTGAGTAGAATACTTATGAACTTTGTAAACAATTTCATATATGCGTATTTGAAAAACTGTAGAATTGATAAAAATTTGAAAATGAGCATGAGTTTAATATGGATTAAACATGTCATTGTAATTGTTTCAAGTTGTTATTTTGCTAACACTAATGCATATTTGGATGCACAAATTTTGTGTTTAATGTGTTTTGTAGAGATATACCGATACTGATGGTGCATCATCATCATCTAGGCAACCTGCTCCGGAACCGCAACCAGAAATGCAATATGAGCCACAATATGAACCAGAACCTGAACAGGAACAACAACAGGAACAACAATATCATAATAATCAACACATACCATATTATGATCCGCAACAAGAATATGTTAATGCCTACGTACAATTTTCGATTCATCCAATAATAGAACACCCAATGATTCATGAAGAACAGTTGCATCCCAATTTAATATTTGATTGTAGTTGGAGAGATTACCCGACGTACCAAAGTAACAAATTTAAACTGGTAACGAAAAATGTAGAAGTACCGAAGGTAATCGATTGGGAGCCTTTGGAAAGGGTCCAACTAGCTAACTCATTTAGGTAGCATCTGATCCAAAGGTATGGGAACTCTTCTTTTCCCGATTGGGAACGTTTATTCACCATTCGTAGGCCTGTATATAAGGAATGGTGTATTGATCTTATGAGTACTATAGCGTTAGATACGGATGTAGTTAGGTTAGACGATAGGAATTTTCTTAGATTTTTACTTGGCCGTAGGATGTATAGGATGTCCATGCTGGACATGGCCAGGACTTTACATATTTACACTCCTGGTGAATTACTACTACCTGATTGTACAAATTTGATTTATCATGGTGAAAGGGTAGATAGGAATTTTGACGCGGACGCCGTCGGGAGGCGTATGTCAAATTATAATGTTTTTACGCTGGGAGGAAGACACTCCTATTTAGATATTAACAAAGCAGAGCTTCGTATTATACATAGATTTTTAGCTAATTCGATTACACAAAGAGGTAAAAACAAGGAGAAGATGGCCTTACAAGATTTATTTTACCTTAAGTGTATTCGAAACACTAGAAGCTTTGTTAATATCCCCTGCTGTGTTGGTTTTTATCTGTCCAAAATGGTGATAGGAATACAGGACGGGGAATAATAGGAGGAGGTATTTTTGTTACTCTCATTGGAGAGTATTTGGGTGTAGATAGGGATCAAGGGGGTCCACCGATGGTGTGTAGGGAACAGGTTGACACTTTAGGATTGCGGGTCTATCAGGGTGCAAAAGTATTAAAGAGCAGACGCAATCAGGCAGTACCATATGATGGTCGTCATCCACAGGTAGAGAGAGGTTCAGATAAGGAAATGGAGGAACCGGATGACATTAGGGATGTCATTAGGGAGGCTACTACTGACGTTTACCAGCGTATAGATGAGGTAGAAATGACAAACGAGGCTAGACATAGTCAGTTCGAGCAGTGGCACGCCGAGAATGTGTACGAGCATTCTAGGAAACGACAGCATGATAGATGGCACTATCATCAGCATCAGATCATGAGCCAGCTATCACCTCAGGTACCAAATAACTACGTACCGACCCGACCTACTTACTATCCTCCACACCAGCCCGATATGCGACCACCATTTACTCTCTACGACCCTAACCAGGCCTATCAGTACACCTATAACCAACCATGGAACCCAACCGACGACATGGACTGGAACCCCTATCCAGATTGATACAGTTCCCGTTGGTGAATTTCTATGATTTTTATCTTTTTATTATTTTTATGTTTAAACATATAATATTGTGATACTTTTATGTAAGTTTTAACATTTTTATTATGTTGTACTAATATTTCATATTTAATTTGAAAGTGGGATGTTAAGTCCCATTTCAAATTACCATGCATGTTATTATTTGTATGTATGTATATTGTCAATTGTACACAACAGGGTAAAACATCGAATTTTCAAAGACTGGCATTAAGTTCAGCAAAAGCTACTAATTTTGACGACAAAACGAAAAACAAATGTGATGTAACAACAAGACGGAATGAACAAATTATGTGCACCATTTATCATTCAATAAACAAACGTCAATATGTTTGGAAACTTTGGTAAAATTTAATCATTTTTCTACGCTACTCACCCTCAATAATTTAAATTGTACTAATTTCTTGCAAATGAGGGTATTGGAAGATCTTAAGTGTGGGAAGGGGTTAAATTCTTTCGGATTTTTAAAATTTTAAATTAAAACACTTGGTTACCATTAAAAATACTAGTAACGCAGTAGTTGTATTAGAATCTAGTGCTCTCTGATAATAAAGAACAGCCCTAGTCTTATATACTGACTACCCAATTCTGGTAAAAATTTTCAAAATTTTCAACTAAATGAACTCAAAATCATGTTTATACATATTTATGAGCAATAAAACTAGGTGTTAACACCGAAATTATTGTTACCTTTGAAAGGACATAGATTGAGAAACAACCCAAAATGTTAGAATTCATTTAAAATGGAATAGAGGAAAATAAAAAGGCAAAGAAAGGAAAATAAAAGCCAAGTGTGGGAAAAATTTACCAAGTTATTTAGAACATATGACACATATTTTTGTACAAATAATTGAAGATACTTTTGTTTTGGACGATATTTATCAGTTTTACCCAGCTTATTGTAATATAAAAGGAAGTAAAGTCTTCTGAGAGAAAAATACACGCGCTTCTTGATTTAGGTCAGGAAGTTGTCGTCCAGACCAGTTGTAGAGTCTACGAAAAACCTTGAAAAGTTTTCTCGAAAATCAGCTGGAAATTCACGGACCTCAGCATCAAACAGGGTCGTCAAGTTGTCAGACTTATCCTAACCATGAGAGGATCTGTCTCGTACAATGGGGGGCACCGTGCAAATTAGCTTATAAGACTAATGAATCAGATTTCCAGAAAGGATAATCTCCTTAAACGATCAAAAATCAGCTTTTAAGCCTAATATTACTCAATTCTTGAGATTGACATTAAAGATTAAGAATTACAAACTCATGGAATTCGATGATATCTAAACTCGAGCTTGAACGAGTAAATATTTTGATCAAATTAAAAACCTATTTGTTTTCTGAAAACCCTATTTTCAATACGTTCATTACCATTGAACGTAAAATCTTAGGAATTCACCTGGAATTCATTAGGTCACCAGAACCAAATCGGGTGTTAACCGTAAGAACGGTGGTTGCATAGCATGGTCAAAGACAAGACCTTGTGCCAGGCCGAAAAACTATAGGGTGATCTTTACTATTGCTCCTACAAAGGATAGTAATTGCATCCGACACGTTATAGACCATAATCAAAAGGATATCACAGGACATTGCCTTAACAGTTGCTTGTTCAACGCTTTCCTTTACAACCGGAAGGTAGTTTACCGAAAGGTAATATACGGAGCAAGAATACTGGACGTGTTGCTTTCCTAATACAAGGTTAGCAAGTGGGTGACACAAAACCGCAAGTTTTGAGCTAAAATTTTCAAATCTAAAACCCACAAAACCAGCAATAACAATTTGCAAACACCGGTGAAGGGTTATTCCGGAAAACTTATCTAGGGTAAAAGCTAGATTGAATTTTCAAAAGATCAAATGTTTTCATAAAGATCCAATTTCCTAAAAGGATCTAAATTTTCATAGTCATGTAGGACTGTAAACCACAATGTTACTACCATTGTTCATACCGCCGTAATAGAATCACTGATGTACAAAGTGTGAAGAATAAAGAAGTGATTCAAGTATGTTTATATTCAAGGTCTATATTGCTTGAGGACAAGCAACGCTTAAGTGTGAGAATATTTGATAATGCTAAAAACGAACATAATTTCATAGCATTATCCCTCAAGAAAGACAAGCTTTTAGTTGCAATTGTTCTATTTACAAGTGATATTCGTTTAAATAATAAAAGGTGAAGACAAAAGACAGATTCGACGATTTGAAGACGCAAATGACCAAAAAGACAAAAAGTGCAAAGTACAATCAAAATGGTTCAAATTATTGATGAGAAACGTTTAAAAGTTACAAGAGTACGAGCCGTGAAACACAAAGTACAAGATATTAAATTGTACGCAAGGACGTTCGAAAATCCGGAACCGGGACATGAACCAACTGTCAACGCTCGACGCAACGGAGCTATAATTACAAGTCAACGGAGTACAAGAATATAATATAATATATAATTAATTATATAAAATTATATATATTATATTATATATATATTAAAATTCGAGCAGCCCACGTTTAAAATGAATTGTGATCAGTATTTGATGGCCATGCGATCGCATGGCCAGCATGAAGAAAACTCATGCGATCGCATGAGCCCAGGAGCTTTGCCACATCTATAAATTCAGTAGTTTTTCGGACGAAAATAACATATTATTCAATCTCTCTCTGTCACGATATATATATATATATATATATATATATATATATATATATATATATATATATATATATATATATATATAATTTATAATTTTAATTTTAATTTTAACTTAAGATTAATAATAATAAGGGTATGTTAGCGAATGTTGTAAGTGTGTAAGTTGAAATTCTATCCGTGTAACGCTACGCTATTATTAATCATTCTAAGTTATGTTCAACCTTTTTAAATTAATGTCTCGTAGCTAAGTTATTATTATGCTTATTTAAGCCGAAGTAATCGTGATATTGGGCTAAAATATTAAAGATGGGGTAATTGGGCTTTGGACCATAATTGGGGTTTGGACAAAAGACCGACACTTGTGGAAATTAGACTATGGGCTATTAATGGGCTTTATATTTGTTTAATTGAATGATAGTTCGTTAATTTAATATAAATATTTACAATTGAACGTAATTATAAATAACCATATATACTCGATCGGACACGATGGGCGGGATATTTATAAGTACTAATAATCATTCATTTGACCGGACACGGGAATGGATTAATAGTCAATGGACTCATTAAAACAGGGGTGAATTACATGCAAGGACACTTGGTGTAATTGATAATAAAGTATTAAAACCTTATTACAGTTTAAGTCCCCAATTAGTTGGAATATTTGACTTCGGATATAAGGATAATTTGACGAGGACACTCGCACTTTATATTTATGACTGATGGACTGTTATGGACAAAAACCAGATGGACATATCGAATAATCCAGGACAAAGGACAATTAATCCATGGTAATAAATTAAAATCAACACGTCAAACATCATGATTACGGAAGTTTAAATAAGCATAATTCCTTTATTTTATATCTCATCGCACTTTTATTTACTGTCATTTTAATTATCGTACTTTTTAATTATCTTAATTTTATTTACCGTCATCTTATTTATTGCACTTTAATTTATCGTACTTTAATTATTGTCATTTACTTTACGCTTTAAATTAAGTTATATTTATTTTTAATATTTTACATTAGGTTTTAACTGCGACTAAAGTTTTAAAATCGACAAACCGGTCATTAAACGATAAAATCTCCTTTTATAATATTAATACTACTTATATATATATATATATATATATATATATATATATATATATATATATATATATATATATATATATATTTATATTTATACAAATATAGTTTTAAAAATATAGCGTTAAACTTGGCTAGTTCCCTGTGGACGAACCGGACTTACTAAAAACTACACTACTGTACGATTAGGTACACTACCTATAAGTGTTGTAGCAAGGTTTAGGTATATCCACTCTATAAATAAATAAATAACTTGTGTAAAATTGTATCGTATTTAATAGTATTTCGCAATAAAAATATAACTATTTCGTATACACCGCTGCACACAACAATACCTCTTGCATATTGCTTAAGTATAGGAAGTATTCCTCTTGGGAATACTCCGTTCGGTATACCTCTTGGGTTACCTCTTGCGTATTGCTTAAGTATAGGAAGTATTCCTCTTGGGGATACTCCGCAATAGCTTCGGTATACCTCTTGGGTTACCTCTTGCATATTGCTTAAGTATAGGAAGTATTCCTCTTGGGAATACTTCGTAATAGCTTCGGTATACCTCTTGGGTTACCTCTTGCGTATTGCTTATGTATAGGAAGTATTCCTCTTGGGAATACTCCGCAATAGCTTCGGTATACCTCTTGGGTTACCTCTTGCATATTGCTTAAGTATAGGAAGTATTCCTCTTGGGAATACTCCGCAATAGCTTCGGTATACCTCTTGGGTTACCTCTTGCGTATTGCTTAAGTATAGGAGGTATTCCTCTTGGGAATACTCCGCAATAGCTTTAGTATACCTCTTGGGTTACCTATTGCGTATTGCTTAAGTATAGGAAGTATTCCTCTTAGGAATACTCCGCAATAGCTTCTGTCTACCTCTTGGGTTACCTCTTGCGTATTGCTTAAGTATAGGAAGTATTCCTCTTGGGAATACTCCGCAATAGCTTCGGTATACCTCTTGGGTTACCTCTTGCATATTGCATAAGTATATGAAGTATTACGACATTAACCTTGGTGTTTCCAAAAGATAGTAGGATTGCATTCAAATTTCTTGTGGTAGGAAGCGTATAAGTTTCAACTACCCATTACAAATTTTCCTACTTACATACAACTAAAAATCTAGAAGTAAAACTTTCGTAGGTTTACCCCGTTCCAGGTTCTTGGGACATGTTTTCCTTCCGTAGTTTCAAGTTTGTATGAGCCATTCCCAAAAGCTTCAGAGATTATGTATGGGCCTTCCCAAGTTGAACCCATCTTCCCCTCGTATTTCACTTTGTTAGTGCTGTTTAGCCTCAGAACATAGTAGCCGACCTTGTACACCGATGGTTTGACTCGCTTGTTGTAATACTTCTCAATGGTTTTCTTGTAGGTTGCTTCTCGAATTAGTGCAGCTTCCCTTCTCCCCTACATGAGGTCAAGGTTAAGTTGAAGGTTTTCCTCGTTCTCCTCAAGGTTCGCGGTTCTGTTGGTTAATACTTGTGTCTCAGCGGGCAGTACCGCCTCGGTGCCGTAAACCAAACTGTAGGGGGTTTCTCTGTAGGGACCTGTCCTAATCCATCTGGACGAATACATTACATTTGGTTACATCGTGAGGTACTTGACCTCTATATGATACATTTTACAAACATTGCATTCGTTTTTAAAAGACAAACTTTCTTCACATCGAAAGTTGACGGCATGCATACCATTTCATAATATATCCAACTATAATCGACTTAATAATAATCTTGATGAACTCAACGACTCGAATCCAACGTCTTTTGAAATATGTCATTGATGACTCCAAGTAATATCTCTAATATGAGCAAATGCACAGCGAAAGATTTCTTTCATACCTGAGAATAAGCATGCTTTCAAGTGTCAACCAAAAGGTTGATGAGTTCATTAGTTTAACATAAATAATTATTTTTATCATTTTAATAGACCACAAGATTTTCATTTCTCATAAATATACGTCTCATGCATAGAGACAAAAATCATTCATATGGATTGAACACCTGGTAACCGACCTTAACAAGATGCATATAGAATATCCCCTATCATTTCGGGACTCCCTTCGGACATGATAAATTCGAAGTACTAAAGCATTCGGTACTTTGGATGGGGCTTGTTGGGTCCAATAGATCTATTTTTAGGATTCGCGTCAATTAGGGTGTCTGTTCCCTAATTCTTAGATTACCAGACTAAAAAGGGGCATATTCGGTTTAATAATCCAGCCATAGAATGTAGGTTCGATTACTTGTGTCTATTTCGTAAAACATTTATAACAGCAGCGCATGTATTCTCAGTCCCAAAAATATATATTGCAAAAGCATTTAAAAAGGGAGCAAATGAAACTCACCATACTTTATTTTGTAGTAAAAATACATATGACTAAATTGAACAATGCAGGGTTGGCCTCGGATTCACGAACCTATATCATTTATATAAATATATTAAAACATATAATTGTAATCAAGTAAATTTATATATTATTATTAGTGATGTACTTGTTATATTTAATATTTTATAAGTTTTATTAATTATTTATATATTTTCATTTTATATATATATTTATTAAATTAGTTAAGTTATGTAATATAACTATATTTTTATACCTATAATCTTTATTTTAATACTTATAATTTTAACAACGTCGTTTAAAACCTTTATTTTCATAAACAATATTGTCTTAATACTAATGATATAGATAATACTTGATAATAATGATAATAATAATAAAAGTTTTAATGATAACAAAATAATAATTTAAAAAAAAAATTTGATAATATCCATAATACTTTTGTTGACAATAATCATAATCCTAATCATATTAAAAATAATAATAGTTATAATAGTAGTAAAAAAAATTTAAAGTTATATTTTAAATGATATTAGTAAATACATTAATAATAATGATATTCATATTTGTATCTATAAATGGATTTCCATCATAATACATATATTTGTAATAATACTAATCTTAATAATTATAATACTAATAACAGTAATAATAATAAATATAATAATGATGATAATAATAATAATCATAATATTCATAATACTTAGAAATGATAATACTAACAATACTAATACTTATTAATAACCAAAACAATAATAATACCAATAATCATAATAATCATAATAATAATAACAATAATAATAAAAAAATTTAAAATTTAAAACTACCTTCAAAAGTGCTTAAAAAAATAGTTGCCACAAGCCGGGATCGAACCCGAGACCTCCCACATACCCATCCTTCCATCAAACCAGCTTGGCTGTTGCCCCTTATCCAAATAATATGGCATCCGTTTATTATTTAATCCGTTTTATTTTGTGTTCTACTTCTTCTTCTTCAATTAACTTAGTCGACCCAAAGCCAGATTTAACAACAATCACATTACATACTGGCTTTAAGACTTTCATACGCCTTGAAATCAATCTATGTGGGTCTTTAAATTACTTGAAAAAAAAATATACATACAAACAGCAATACTGCCGTCGCTGTTTTACTTTTAAGAAAAAAAAGATTTGATTTTTGCGAATGGCTATGAATTAGATGAAAATTATAAAACAAATTATGTTTCAATTCCTTCCTAAAAACTTTATCCATCATCAATTAAACTCAAAACGTAACATTGAACTCGAATTTACTCAAGAACACAGAGTTTGACTTTTTAAATCCTAAACTTTGACTTTGAAATTCGTACTTGATTTGAGGAATTAAAGATTGAGAATTTACAGAAAGATTAGATGGATGATTCCTAAGATATCTGCATTAAAAGATTTTGAAATAAAGCACGAATTTGAATTTTTGCTAAAATGGATGAAGAACAGAGGTTAGAGGAATTGTTTTAAAAATTTTCTGTTAAACTCTTCAAATATTTGCAGCTGTAATTATTTAAGGATAGTAATAGATAAATTAATCGAATGGGTTTTAAGTCCAATTAACAGAAATCAATCGGTTTGATTTTTATAGAATAATAGGTGACAGAAATTTTTATCAAGGACAAAAAAAATAAAGCTGGATATGGACTCCTAACTGAATTGCATCATATCTGTGATTTGGAGATCGCCACTTTAATAATTTGGGGACAAAAAAACATAATCTTACTACAGGTTCATTGAGATGTTAATGGAATCGTACATCTTTTCTGTTTTTATATCTTGTAAATAATATAAATTTAAATATATTATTAGTAATAATAATAAATATATAAATATATTAATAATAATAATATTAATATTAATAATACTAATATTAATACTAATTATAATAATTCTAAATGATAATGATAATAATAATATCTAATAATAATACTAATATTAATCATAATATCTAAAATTAAAATTTTCCACTAGTTATAAAAATATTAACCATGATAACAATATTATTTGTAATAATAATATCATAACAATTTATATGTATCAATTTTCATATCCGTATATCATTTTTTTAAATTATAATAATACCATCACTAGATTTTAATATTAATATAAGTGTTAGTATTGATATTAGTATAATAATCATATTGGTAATTACATTCATCATATTAATATTATATATTATAATTATACCATATATATTATATGATAAAATATGTTTATTATATATATAATTTAATATAAATACATTATATAATAAGTGTTTGCATATTAAATATTATATATTTGTAAGTATTATATATATATTTACTTACAAACAATTTGTTCGTGAATCATCGAGAAAAGTCGAGGACAAATGTATTTATATAAACAGTTCCAAAAATTTTGAGACTAAAATTTACAGACTTTGCTTATTGTGTCGAAATCATATAAAGATTAAGTTTAAATTTGGTCGGAAATTTCCGGGTCGTCACAGTACCTACCCGTTAAAGAAATTTCGTCCCGAAATTTGAGTGAGATCATCATGGTTAACAATAAGAATGTTTTCCTAACGAATATGGCTGATAAATAAAGTTTTATTACTGTTGAGTAATATGGATAAGATAATTCGATTACTCAGAGAGTACGAGTGGAGCTATCACAAAAGAGTGGAATGAGGAAAATAAGTTTCGTCATAACTTTTGACGTAGTCATGGTTGAATTCCAGAATTCAAGGGATTTAAAGAAAATCTTCGAAATCTAAAAGATTTGATTCCTCGGCGAATAAGGAAATTAAGATCTCTATAATTAAATACGGTGATCTGCTTCGATTACTCTCTCTGATATTTCCATTATAAATTAAACTCTTCCGTTCCATTATTCTCACCATTCTTATACTTTCTTTCTTAGTTCATACACCCAAAAGATTGTGAAAATGTTTAGTACAGTTCTAATCCCTGATATTTTCCTAATTATCATTTCTGTCATTCTTCTTTTCAATCTTCCACCAGAGAAATCTGTTTACTTCTACTATTACCTTGGGGTGGTACTATTCTTAATTATACCGTGTCTTTATATTGCTATTCGTATTAATTTCCACGGTTTGTAACCTCTGTGTTGTTATTGGGCTTTATATTTTCTCTTATATTTTGGAGCTCTTTGCCTTTTTATTATCTTCTCGACCGGTAGTAATGCGAGTAACGGTCCAGAATTTGTAAGTACGGAGTTTTCGAATGAACTTAATGTTCTAAACAAGAAAGAACGTAATCGCACGATTTGATTTGTCAAATTACCAGAATCACTGAGAATAGAACTATCAAGAATATATTTTCTTGATATGTTCAGAGATTAAGTAGAATGAAAGAGTTATGTAAGATGACACATGATGATGGTATGTTCTACTGTGAACCATCATCACGTTTCATTAGAAACTCAGCATGACTTACTGTAATATAATCACGTTGATCAAGTGTCATTATATTATACTAACTCATGCATCAATTTCCAACACTACACCAAAATCATTCATAATTCAAACTTGAATTTTAAATAAATTTAGAAACTAAAGTAGTTTCCTTTATGATGTAATATAGATAGCACGAAGAGATAAATAATTTCGGACGAGAATGTTTATGAAAATATCTTCAGAAATATCGAAGATATTTATGATGATATTTTGGAATTTCTAAGTTCGATTGTTGATGAAGAAAGATTTTCCATAAGATTTAACATGGGTACGGAGCAAGATATTCTCTAAAGATTTCATCGGATACAGAATCATCTGGATTCTTTGAATATAGGGTTTGGTCCTTGTATTTGTCCTCAGTCTCCTTCATGGTTTGCTCAATCCGTTTTTCAGTACCAAATTTTCTATCGAGCGTTCCTAACACTCCCTTCTTTATCATTAAACTTTTGGCCGTTTAGACCCTGTACAATTTTTCTGTTTCCTCTGCATTTAATGCTACGATATCTTAATCATCGGTTATCAATCCGAGGTGGTTTCAGGAGAATTGTGTTTTTAGATGATTAAACGCTGATAGTAATATGGTGGAATATAAAAGGTTCCCCGGTAACAATAAGAGAGAACGCATATATATCAAAGTTATAATTAGGTTGTTTCGAACGAAAAGTCAAAGTTGACTTGCTGGAGCTGTGACAAAATTTACTACCTTGAAAAGGGATTGTAAAGTTATTTTGGGTAATAATAATGCTAAAGGAATTAGCACAAATACGTGTCAAACGTTTACTCAGGTTCCGAGAGTTTTTCAGGTGCATAACTATATGCATAAATCTTTCTTTTCGTAGATGAAGTGCGGTTGGTTCATCCTCTCGATTGAGGTGTTTTCAAGAATCATGAAAGGTTTGAACGCAGATTGTAATCGTCAAGATACAAATGAGGTTTAAGATGAAATCAAGTGGCAAACTTGAAGAAATATTTAGTTTCATATGTTATAATCAATATTTTAATTCATTTTAATTGTCCAATGTTATTAGTCCACAGTCGATAGTCCACAGTTAACAGTCCAATAATTCATATATAGTTTAATATATAATATTCGAATTAATTAATACATATCGTGACCCGTGTACATGTCTCAGACTCAATCACAACTCAAAGTATATATATTATTATAGAATCAACCTCAACCCTGTATAGCTAACTCGATCATTACTGCATATGGAGTGTCTATGGTTATTCCAAATAATATATATAAATGCGTCGATATGATATGTCAAAACATTGTATATGTGCCCCGATATTTAAAATGCGTAAATAACAGTATTTAAATGAAGATAAATAAAGTGCGTAAAATAAATAATAGAAATTAAATGACGATAAATAAAATTGCGAGAATATAAATTGCGATAAATAAACTGCGATAAATAAATTGCGATAATAAAATGTAATATGGAATTAACAGTTAGCTAGGAACGGTTAGCTAGGATTTTGTTAGCGTGGATTCTTAACAAAATTTCTCATAGTTAATTTGTTTGATTCTAACAAATTTTATTTTGTCCAATGTTTTCTTCATTATGCCACTTGTTGGATTCTGATAGGTCAAAATCCAAATATGAAATTGAATAAAAATGGTTATTCTGCGGTGAACGGATACATATATCGGTGGTTGTAAATAGGATAGTAAATGACTGTTGAATTAGATTTGAAAGAACGTACAGTGTAACTTATTAAGGTGAAATCTAAATATTCCTCGGGTATTACCTACCCGTTAAAATATTTTTCACCATTAACAGTTTGTACAAAAGAATTTTTAATTACAACCTTTATGAAAACATATATACATATATGTTTTCTTCAGATGTAATCATGAATTTAATGAGTTAATATGATATTAATCTCATTTGTTTTACCGTTAGAACTAGAATACATAATCTCTAAAACATTAGAGATTACATAATCATCATGAAGAACGAAGATATAGAACGTCATGTAGAACGATGATTATACTCGAGGTACAGAATGAGATGTTGAGGCATGTGATGTTGAAGCTTGGGTTGTTAGTGGTACTGGTATTGATATTGGTGATACTGTTGGTGCCGGTGATGTTGTTGAAGCTGGTATGTTTTGCACTATATTTTCCAAGGCTACAACTCGAGCACGAAGCTCGTTGACTTCTTCTATTATACCAGGATGATTGTTGGTTCGGACGAGCGGATGAATAAGGTTTAGAATTTGAGATATTATATGATCGTGACGAGATACTCTGGAAATGAGAGAGAAAATGGTGTCTCGAACAGGTTCGCCGGTAAACGCTTCAGGTTCATTGTCAAGAGGTGAATTCGGTTGGTGGAAGAGATCGCCTTCTTCGCGTCTCCATTGATTAAGTTGACTACGAACCCATCAGATGAATTGGGGATGGCTGATTGATTGATTCATTCTGGTGACATCGCTTTCGGAGCTTAGGTGAATATCCATGTCGGAATAGCTGTCGTAATGATTATCGGAATAGCTATCGAAATCTGAGGGACTCGAACTGGTTGAGGGATTCATCTCGTATGATCAGATGAAAGATTTTCGATAAGAAATAGATTATAGGATGTAGATTAGTACCCTGCAATACATAATTTACATATGCATATATAATATACTAAAATCCCATAAGTTACGGAGGAATCCACGGAAGCATGTCAGGCAAAGGTAACAATACCATATACGCTAAGATATGAATTTATCTATACACTGTCTATGCAATAGAGGCAGTAAGACGTGTCTAGACTTTAAGGATGATAAGCAAATAATTTTCAACACTAAATGATAAGCAAAACTTTTGACATGCAGACACGGTCGAAGTCCAGACTCACTAATGCATCTAAGCAACTATCAGTTAGACACACTAATGCAAGACCTGGTTTGCTAAGACCACCGCTCTGATACCACCTGTAGGGACCCGTCCTAATCCATCTGGACGAATACATTACATTTGGTTACATCGCGAGGTACTTGACCTCTACATGATACATTTTACAAACATTGCATTCATTTTTAAAATACAAACTTTCTTCACATCGAAAGTTGACGGCATGCATACCATTTCATAATATATTCAACTATAATCGACTTAATAATAATCTTGATGAACTCGATGACTCGAATGCAACGTCTTTTAAAATATGTCATGAATGACTCCAAGTAATATCTCTAATATGAGCAAATGCACAGCGGAAGATTTCTTTCATACCTGAGAATAAGCATGCTTTCAAGTGTCAACCAAAAGGTTGGTGAGTTCATTAGTTTAACATAAATAATCATTTTTATCATTTTAATAGACCACAAGATTTTCATTTCTCATAAATATACGTCCCATGCATAGAGACAAAAATCATTCATATGGATTGAACACCTGGTAACCGACCTTAACAAGATGCATATAGAATATCCCCTATCATTCCGGGAGTCCCTTCGGACATGATAAATTCGAAGTACTAAAGCATCCGGTACTTTTGATGGGGCTTGTTAGGCCCAATAGATCTATCTTTAGGATTCACGTCAATTAGGGTGTCGGTTCCCTAATTCTTAGATTACCAGACTAAAAAAAGGGCATATTCGGTTTAATAATCCAGCCATAGAATGTAGTTTCAATTACTTGTGTCTATTTCGTAAAACATTTATAAAAGCAGCGCATGTATTCTCAGTCCCAAAAATATATATTGCAAAAGCATTTAAAAAAGGAGCAAATGAAACTCACCATACTGTATTTTGTAGTAAAAATACATATAACTAAATTGAACAATGCAGGGTTGGCCTCGGATTCACGAACCTATATCATTTATATATATATATATATATTAAAACATATAATTGTAATCAAGTAAATTTATATATTATTATTAGTGATGTACTTGTTATATTTAATATTTTATAAGTTTTATTAATTATTTATATATTTTCATTATATATATATATATATATATATATATATATATATATATATATATATATATATATATATATATATATATATATATATATATATATATATATATATATATATATATTTATTAAATTAGTTAAGTTATGTAATATAAATATATTTTTATACCTATAATCTTTATTTTAATACTTATAATTTTAACAACGTCGTTTAAAACCTTTATTTTCATAAACAATATTGTCTTAATACTAATGATATAGATAATACTTGATAATAATGATAATAATAATAATAATAATAGTTTTAATGATAACAAAATAATAATTTTAAAAAAAAAAATGATAATATCCATAATACTTTTGTTGACAATAATCATAATCCTAATCATATTAATAATAATAATAGTTATAATAGTAGTAAAAAAATTTTAAAGTTATATTTAAAATGATATTAGTAAATACATTAATAATAATGATATTCATATTTGTATCTATAAATGGATTTCCATCATAATACATATATTTGAAATAATACTAATCTTAATAATTATAATACTAATAACAGTAATAATAAAAAATATAATAATCATAATAATAATAATAATCATAATATTCATAATACTTAGAAATGATAATACTAACAATACTAATACTTATTAATAACCATAACAATAATAATACCAATAATAATAATAATAATAATCATAATAATAATAACAATAATAATAAAAAAATTTAAAATTTAAAACTACCTTCAAAAGTGCTTAAAAAAATAGTTGCCACAAGCCGGGATCGAACCCGAGACCTCCCATATACCCATCCTTCCATCAAACCAGCTGGGTTGTTGCCCCTTATCTAAATAATATGGCATCCGTTTATTATTTAATCCGTTTTATTTTGTGTTCTACTTCTTCTTCTTCTTCAATTAACTTAGTCGACCCAAAGCCCGATTTAACAACAATCACATTACATACTGGCTTTAAGACTTTCATACGCCTTGAAATCAATCTATGTGGGTCTTTAAATTACTTGAAAACAAAAAAAAAATATACATACAAACAGCAATACTGCCGTCGCTGTTTTACTTTTAAGAAGAAAAAAAGATTTGATTTTTGCGAATGGCTATGAATTAGATGAAGATTATAAAACAAATTATGTTTCAATTCCTTCCTAAAAACTTTATCCATCATCAATTAAACTCAAAACGTAACATTGAACTCGAATTTACTCAAGAACACAGAGTTTGACTTTTTAAATCCTAAACTTTGACTTTAAAATTCGTACTTGATTTGAGGAATTAAAGATTGAGAATTTACAGAAAGATTATATGGATGATTCCTAAGACATCTGCATTAAAAGATTTTGAAATAAAGCACGAATTTGAATTTTTGCTAAAATGGATGAAGAACAGAGGTTAGAGGAATTATTTTAAAATTTTTTTGTTAAACTCTTCAAATATTTGCAGCTGTAATTATTTATGGATAGTAATAGATAAATTAATCGAATAGGTTTTAAGTTTAATTAACAGAAATCAATTGGTTTGATTTTTATAGAATAATAGGTGACAGAAATTTTTATCAAGGACAAAAAAATAAAGCTGGATATGGACTCCTAACTGAATTGCATCATATCTGTGATTTGGAGATCGCCACTTTAATAATTTGGGGACAAAAAAAACAAAATCTTACTACAGGTTGATTGAGATGTTATTGGAATCGTACATCTTTTCTGTTTTTATATATTGTAAATAATATAAATTTAAATATATTATTAGTAATAATAATAAATATATAAATATATTAATAATAATAATATTAATAATATTAATATTAATAATACTAATATTAATACTAATTATAATAATTTTTAATGATAATGATAATAATAATATCTAATAATAATACTAATATTAATCATAATATCTAAAATTAAAATTTTCTATTCGTTATAAAAATATTAACCATGATAACAATATTATTTGTGATAATAATATCATAACAATTTATATGTATCAATTTTCATATCCGTATATCATTTTTTTAAAATTATAATAATACAATCACTAGATTTTAATATTAATATAAGTGTTAATATTGATATTAGTATAATAATCATATTGGTAATTACATTCATCATATTAATATTATATATTATAATTATACCATATATATTATATGATAAAATATGTTTATTATTTATATAATTTAATATAAATACATTATATAATAAGTGTTTGCATATTAAATATTATATATTTGTAAGTATTATATATATTTACTTACAAACGATTTGTTCGTGAATCGTCGGGAACAGTCGAGGACAAATGTATTTATATAAACAGTTCCAAAAATTTTGAGACTAAAATTTACGGACTTTGCTTGTCGTGTCGAAATCATATAAAGATTAAGTTTAAATTTGGTCGGAAACTTCCGGGTCGTCACATTCTCCGTTACTCCTTTTGGGTGTGGTTCGGTGAGCCCATAGAACTAGGGGGAGTTCTTCCATCCATCCTTGGTGGCATTTACCCAATCGCTTCTCGAGGCCTTTCAAGATATCCCTGTTGGTCACTTCAACCTGTCCGTTCCCTTGTGGGTGGTAAACAAAGGTGAAGGTTTGCTTTATCTGTAATTTCTCACAAAACCCTGGGAAGATGCCTTCGGCGAATTGTTTCCCATTATCCGAAACAATCTCTTGGGGTACCCCGAACTAACACACGATATGCTCCCAGATGAACTTTTCTATATGTTTCCCAGTCGTGGTGCTCAGTGGTTTTGCTTCCGCCCACTTTGTGAAGTAGGCTATTGCAACAACCAACCATTTATAGCCTCCTGATGCTTCGGTGAGCGGACCTACTATATCTATGCTACATTTTGAGAAAGGCCATGCTGAAAGCACCGATATCAACTCTTGCTTTGGCTGTTTTTGAACTTTAGCGTGGATCTGACACGGCTCACAGGTTATTAAAAGTGTGAATGTGTCTTCGTACATGGTTGTCCAATAGTACCCCATCCTTAGTATTTTTGCCAAGATTGACCTTGGTCCGGAAGGGAGCCCACATATACCTTCATGCATTTCTCTGATGATCATCGAAGCTTGATTTGGTCCGACACATCGAAGCCAAGGGGTAAGGAAAGATTTTCTGTACAGGGCTCCATTCATTACTTTGTATGACGGTGCTTTGATTCGGATCTTTCGTGCTTCCTTCTTATCTTCGAGCAAGATTCCAAGTTCCAAGTATTCCTTCAGTGGCTTCATCCATGTGTTTTCTTCTTCAATGATTAAGTCATGAACCTCCTACACTTCGATGGACCTTCTTTCTAACACTTCTACTAATACTTCTTTTGCTAAGTGTGCGAAGGTGATGGAGGCTAGCTTGCTCAGAGCATCTGCTTTCTTGTTCTGACTTCTTCTCACATGTTCGATGGTGAAGCTTCTGAAGCTTTCCACTAATTCCCTGACCTTTGACAAGTAAAGTTGTATGGTGGGTTGTCTTGCTTCGAAGACACCTAGAACCTGGTTGAAAACGAGTTGGGAATTCACAAAGGCTTGCAAATGCTCAATTTTCATTTCTTTGGCTATCCTGAGTCCGGCGAGCAGAGCTTCATATTCTGCTTCGTAGTTGGTCGTGTTGAATTCGAAGCGTAGCGCTTATGTGAACTCCTGTCCCTCTGGGTTAATTAACATAAGCCCTGCCCTTGAGCCATCAGAGCTAGAAGCTCCGTCAGTGAACAATTTCCATTCCTCCGTTTCGACAGACGGAGTGATAATTTGTGCGAAGGTGGAGTTACTCTTTTCGTTTGTCATTGTTGTTTCTGCCATGAAGTCTGCTAGCACTTGGGCCTTGATTGAATGACGAGCTTGGAAATCAATGTCATGTTCCCCGAGTTCTATGGCCCATTTGGCCATTCGACCCGACTTTTCTGGCTTCATAAGTACCTGCTTGATTTGCTTGTTAGTTAACACAATGACAGGATGAGCTTGAAAGTACCTTCGTAGTTTCCTGGCAGTGTGAACTAAGGCGAGTGTGAGCTTTTCAAGCTCTGGGTAGTTAACTTCCGCACCGTGTAGAACCCGACTTACAAAGTATATGAGGACATGTACCCTTTCTCGTTCTACTACTAGTACCGCGCTGATGCATTCCTTGAACGTTGCTAGGTAGAGATAGAGTGTTTCCCCTATCTTTGGAGACGTAAGGCTTGGCAGATTAGCTATGTGTGCCTTCATGTCTACGAAAGCTCGTTCCGCTTCTTTTGTCCATACTATTTTTTTCGCTCCCAAACATCCTTTTATAACTTTAAGGAAAGGTAACTGCTTTTCAGCCCCCTGGACAGAAAACGGCTTAATGACGCTAGCTTCCCGTTTAAGCTCTGCATTTCTTTGACCGTGGTTGGAGTTTTGAGTTGCTGTAGCTTGTCCACTTTCTCTGGGTTTGCTAAGATTCCTTTCTTAGTGATGTAGTACCCTAGGAATCTTCCTTCTTCTACCTCGAACGAGCACTTCTTAGGATTGAGCTTCATGTTGACTGTCCGAAGGGTGCCGAAGGTGTAGTGACCCGAACTTTTCCATGTTTATATATATTAATTGAGATTGATATTTACATGATTAAATGTTTCCAACATGTTAAGCAATCAAACTTGTTAAGACTTGATTAATTGAAATATGTTTCATATAGACAATTGACCACCCAAGTTGACCGGTGATTCACGAACGTTAAAACTTGTAAAAACTATATGATGACATATATATGGATATATATATATATAGTTAACATGATACTATGATAAGTAAACATATCATTAAGTATATTAACAATGAACTATATATGTAAAAAAAAAAAAGACTACTAACTTAATAATTTTTAAACGAGACATATATGTAACGATTATCATTGTAAAGACATTTAATGTATATATATCATATTAAGATATATTCATACATGATCATATCATGATAATATAATAATTTAAAATCTCATTTGATATTATAAACATTGGGTTAACAACATTTAACAAGATCGTTAACCTAAAGGTTTCAAAACAACACTTACATGTAACGACTAACGATGACTTAACGACTCAGTTAAAATGTATATACATGTAGTGTTTTAATATGTATTTATACACTTTTGAAAGACTTAAATACACTTATCAAAATACTTCTACTTAACAAAAATGCTTACAATTACATCCTCGTTCAGTTTCATCAACAATTCTACTCGTATGCACCCGTATTCGTACTCGTACAATACACAGCTTTTAGATGTATGTACTATTGGTATATACACTCCAATGATCAGCTCTTAGCAGCCTATGTGAGTCACCTAACACATGTGGGAACCATCATTTGGCAACTAGCATGAAATATCTCATAAAATTACAAAAATATGAGTAATCATTCATGACTTATTTACATGAAAACAAAATTACATATCCTTTATATCTAATCCATACACCAACGACCAAAAACACCTACAAACACTTTCATTCTTCAATTTTCTTCATCTAATTGATCTCTCTCAAGTTCTATCTTCAAGTTCTAAGTGTTCTTCATATATTCTACAAGTTCTAGTTACATAAAATCAAGAATACTTTCAAGTTTGCTAGCTCACTTCCAATCTTGTAAGGTGATCATCCAACCTCAAGAAATCTTTGTTTCTTACAGTAGGTTATCATTCTAATACAAGGTAATAATCATATTCAAACTTTGGTTCAATTTCTATAACTATAACAATCTTATTTCAAGTGATGATCTTACTTGAACTTGTTTTCGTGTCATGATTCTGCTTCAAGAACTTCGAGCCATCCAAGGATCCGTTGAAGCTAGATCCATTTTTCTCTTTTCCAGTAGGTTTATCCAAGGAACTTAAGGTAGTAATGATGTTCATAACATCATTCGATTCATACATATAAAGCTATCTTATTCGAAGGTTTAAACTTGTAATCACTAGAACATAGTTTAGTTAATTCTAAACTTGTTCGCAAACAAAAGTTAATCCTTATAACTTGACTTTTAAAAGCAACTAAACACATGTTCTATATCTATATGATATGCTAACTTAATGATTTAAAACCTGGAAACACGAAAAACACCGTAAAACTGGATTTACGCCGTCGTAGTAACACCGCGGGCTGTTTTGGGTTAGTTAATTAAAAACTATGATAAACTTTGATTTAAAATTTGTTATTCTGAGAAAATGATTTTTATTATGAACATGAAACTATATCCAAAAATTATGGTTAAACTCAAAGTGGAAGTATGTTTTTCTAAAATGGTCATCTAGACGTCGTTTTTTCGACTGAAATGACTACCTTTACCAAAACGACTTGTAACTTATTTTTCCGACTATAAACCTATACTTTTTCTGTTTAGATTCATAAAATAGAGTTCAATATGAAACCATATCAATTTGATTCACTCAAAACGGATTTAAAATGAAGAAGTTATGGGTAAAACAAGATTGGATAATTTTTCTCATTTTAGCTACGTGAAAATTGGTAACAAATCTATTCCAACCATAACTTAATCAACTTGTATTGTATATTATGTAATCTTGAGATACCATAGACACGTATACAGTGTTTCGACCTATCATGTCGACACATCTATATATATTTCGGAACAACCATAGACACTCTATATGTGAATGTTGGAGTTAGCTATACAGGGTTGAGGTTGATTCCAAAATATATATAGTTTGAGTTGTGATCAATGCTGAGATACGTATACACTGGGTCGTGGATTGATTCAAGATAATATTTATCGATTTATTTCTGTACATCTAACTGTGGACAACTAGTTGTAGGTTACTAACGAGGACAGCTGACTTAATAAACTTAAAACATCAAAATATATTAAAAGTGTTGTAAATATATTTTGAACATACTTTGATATATATGTATATATTGTTATAGGTTCGTGAATCAACCAGCGGCCAAGTCTTACTTCCCGACGAAGTAAAAATCTGTGAAAGTGAGTTATAGTCCCACTTTTAAAATCTAATATTTTTGGGATGAGAATACATGCAGGTTTTATAAATGATTTACAAAATAGACACAAGTACGTGAAACTACATTCTATGGTTGAATTATCGAAATCGAATATGCCCCTTTTTATTAAGTCTGGTAATCTAAGAATTAGGGAACAGACACCCTAATTGACGCGAATCCTAAAGATAGATCTATTGGGCTTAACAAACCCCATCCAAAGTACTGGATGCTTTAGTACTTCGAAATTTATATCATATCCGAAGGGTGTCCCGGAATGATGGGGATATTCTTATATATGCATCTTGTTAATGTCGGTTACCAGGTGTTCACCATATGAATGATTTTTATCTCTATGTATGGGATGTGTATTGAAATATGAAATCTTGTGGTCTATTATTATGATTTGATATATATAGGTTAAACCTATAACTCACCAACATTTTTGTTGATGTTTTAAGCATGTTTATTCTCAGGTGATTATTAAGAGCTTCCGCTGTCGCATACTTAAATAAGGACGAGATTTGGAGTCCATGCTTGTATGATATTGTGTAAAAACTGCATTCAAGAAACTTATTTTGTTGTAACATATTTGTATTGTAAACCATTATGTAATGGTCGTGTGTAAACAAGATATTTTAGATTATCATTATTTGATAATCTACGTAAAGCTTTTTAAACCTTTATTGATGAAATAAAGGTTATGGTTTGTTTTAAAATGAATGCAGTCTTTGAAAAACGTCTCATATAGAGGTCAAAACCTCGCAACGAAATCAATTAATATGGAACGTTTTTAATCAATAAGAACGGGACATTTCAGTTGGTATCCAAGCGTTGGTCTTAGAGAACCAGAATTTTGCATTAGTGTGTCTTATCGAGTTTGTTAGGATGCATTAGTGAGTCTGGACTTCGACCGTGTTTACTTGAAAAATGATTGCTTAACAAATTTTGTTGGAAACTATATATTTTTAACATGTGAATATTATGTGATATATTAATCTCTTAACGCATTTGATATTATGTGATAGATGTCTACCTCTAGAACAAGTCCCATTGACTCACCTAATAATAATGAAGAGTCAAATGTAAATTGGAATGATTCGTGGACTGATTCACAAGTTCCCGAAGAGGAACCGGAAGAAGAGTCGGAACCGGAAGAAAAATCGGAACCGGATAAAGAAATAGAACCGGTGGGGGAAATAATAAAACGGTTAAGTAAAAGAAAATCCTCAACCAACCGACCAAGGTTAATTATGGTCAATGGTGTTTTCGCCAAGGAAGCAAAATATTGGGAGGATTACCAATTCTCCGATGCATCGGATTCCGATGAGAATTCCGACGATGTTATAGAAATTACCCCAACTGAGTTTAAAAAGGCAAAAGAAAATAATAAGGGAAAGGGCATAAAAATAGAGAAATCTAATTCCAACCCCGATGAACTTTATATGTATCGTCAACCCCCGAAGTCCTTAAGTTGTAACAATGACCCAGGAACCTCTAAACTACTAGGTTTTTCTAAACCAATGTGGAAAACGACGGCTCGTATTAGGGGAAAATCATATATCCCTAGAAACTTGGCAAAACGAACCAAAACCGAAGAAGAAGAAACAAGCGAGTCGGAATAAGATACTTGTATTCGTGTGGTGTAATATATGTAATATAGTGTGCTTATGCTTTATGATATATGTAAAAATTGCTTTTATTAATAAGTGTTTTTTTTTATGAATCTAACTCTTGTCTATTTTACAGTATAAAAACACAAAATGGATAGACAACCCAATATTTTAAGAGACCTACCCGGAGACATGATTGATGAAATCTTGTCTAGAGTCGGTCAGAATTCTTCGGCACAACTATTTAAGGCGAGATCAGTTTGTAAGACATTCGAAGAACGTTCCAAGAATGTCTTGGTTTATAAAAGGCTTTCGTTCGAAAGATGGGGGATATCACATTGGGAAATCCATAAGTTACGATGTGTTTACTTTGACGCATATATTGCGGGGAACCCAAATGCTATTTTACGCAATGGGTTAAGAAATTATTTTGACTCAATATATCCGAATATTGGACTTCGTGATTTAGAAAAAGCGGCTAACATGCAACATAAAGAAGCATGTTATGCTTACGGATTAGTAATGTTCGCTTCTCACCAAAGTGAGAACAAGAACATCGGGCTACAACTATTAAACAAAACGTTCCCACAAGTGACGGAGTCGGTAATTGGGGTAAGAAATGAGGTTTTTATATTGTTACGGGACTGTTGGACATTACGTAACCCTCGTCCCTTTGACGACGTTACAACACGCTGTCTTATCAACGGCCATAACGGTTATGTTCCACAAGACCAAGGATGGGAAGTAATCCTAGTAAAACCAGAATGCATGACTTGTTTCTGGACGTATGAATTACGTGTCTTTATTGCCTTTGCTGAACGACTTGTGTACTAGCTAGAATTATCTTCACAACCATCTTGTATCAAATTTATTGTGTGCTATATTTCATGCTATATGTAAAATAAGCGGTATTGTAAGTTTGTAAAATATTGTGTAAAAGTTTGAACGCGAAATATTATTATAATCAGTTTTTCATATAGAATTGTAGTAGTTGAATTGTATATTAGCTACTAAGTATGAACTTAACGGGTAGGTACTACCCGAATTTAAACTTATAAAACGCTAATATGAAGAAAAAGCTTTTATAAATGAGTTCATATTATGCTACGAAATACTATTAACTACTCTAAATATTCTGTATGATTAACTTGTTCTATTTGACTATTTTGAAGGAAATGGCACCGACTACTCGACACACCGTGAATATGAATGAAGAGGAATTCCGTACTTTTCTAGCTTCAAACATAGCCGCAGTACAGGCTGCGCTACATACCAACAATAACCTTGGATCTAGCAGTACAGGAAATCATGTAGGATGCACCTACAAAGAATTCACTGCCTGCAAACCTTTGGAATTTGATGGAACGAAGGACCGATCGGATTGAAACGGTGGACCGAGAAGGTCGAATCGGTGTTTGCCATAAGTAAGTGTACTGAAGAGGACAAAGTGAAGTACGCTATGCATACCTTCAAAGGTTCTGCGTTAACATGGTGGAATACCTATCTAGAGCAAGTGGGACAAGACGATGCGTACGCACTAACGTGGTCAGCATTCAAGCACTTGATGAACGAGAAGTACCGTCCCAGAACCGAGGTCAATAAGCTCAAGACAGAACTTAGAGGGTTACGAACCCAAGGATTTGATATTACCACGTACGAAAGACGATTCACAGAATTGTGCCTATTGTGTCCGGGAGCATTCGAAGATGAGGAAGAGAAGATCGACCTATTTGTGAAAGGATTACCGGAAAGAATCCAAGAAGATATAAGTTCACACGAGCCCGCCTCCATACAACAGGCATGTAGAATGGCTCACAAACTAGTGAACCAGATTGAAGAAAGAATTAAAGAACAGACTGCTGAAGAGGCCAATGTGAAGCAAGTCAAAAGAAAGTGGGAGGAAAACGGTGATAAGAATCACCAATACAGCAACAACAGTAATTACAACAATAATCGCAACAATTATCCCAACAATCGCAACATCAATCGCAACTACAACAAATGGCCCAACAACAACAACAACAATAGCAACTACAACAATCATCCCAACAACAATAATAACCGCAACAACAACAACAATCAGAAGCAGCTATGCCAAAGGTGTGAAAAGTATCACTCGGGGTTCTGCACCAAATTTTGCAACAAGTGTAAAAGAAATGGTCATAGCGCGGCGAAGTGTGAGGTCTACGGACCAGGGGTTAATAGAACGACAGGAACAAATGGTGTCGGAATGAGTAATGGCGGAGCAAGTAGTGTCGGAGCAAGTTATGCCAATGTAGTTTGTTATAAATGTGGAAAACCGGGCCACATTATTAGAAATTGCCCGAACCAGGAGAACACGAATGGACAAGGCCGCGGAAGAGTTTTCAATATTAATGCGGCAGAGGCACAGGAAGACCCGGAGCTTGTTACGGGTACGTTTCTTATTGACAATAAATCTGCTTACGTTTTATTTGATTCGGGTGCGGATAGAAGCTATATGAGTAGAGATTTTTGTGCTAAATTAAGTTGTCCATTGACGCCTTTGGATAGTAAATTTTTACTCGAATTAGCAAATGGTAAATTAATTTTAGCAGATAATATATGTCGGAATCGAGAAATTAAACTGGTTAGCGAAACATTTAAGATTGATTTGATACCAGTAGAGTTAGGGAGTTTTGATGTGATAATCGGTATGGACTGGTTGAAAGAAGTGAAAGCAGAGATCGTTTGTTACAAAAATGCAATTCGCATTATACGAGAAAAAGGAAAACCCTTAATGGTGTACGGAGAAAACGGCAACACGAAGCTACATCTTATTAGTAATTTGAAGGCACAAAAACTAATAAGAAAAGGTTGCTATGCTGTTCTAGCACACGTCGAGAAAGTACAAACTGAAGAAAAGAGCATCAATGATGTTCCCATTGCAAAAGAATTTCCCGATGTATTTCCGAAAGAATTATCGGGATTACCCCCACATCGATCCGTTGAATTTCAAATAGATTTTGTACCAGGAGCTGCACCAATAGCTCATGCTCCTTACAGACTTGCACCCAGCAAGATGAAAGAACTGCAAAGCCAATTACAAGAACTTTTAGAGCGTGGTTTCATTCGACCAAGCACATCACCGTGGGGAGCTCCTGTTTTGTTTGTCAAGAAGAAAGATGGTACATTCAGGTTGTGTATCGACTACCGAGAGTTGAACAAACTTACCATCAAGAATCGCTACCCACTACCGAGAATCGATGACTTATTTGATCAACTACAAGGCTCGTCTGTTTATTCAAAGATTGACTTACGTTCCGGGTATCATCAAATGCGGGTGAAAGAAGATGATATTCCAAAGACTGCTTTCAGAACACGTTACGGTCATTACGAGTTTATGGTCATGCCGTTTGGTTTAACTAATGCACCAGCTGTGTTCATGGACCTTATGAATCAAGTGTGTGGACCATACCTTGACAAGTTTGTCATTGTTTTTATTGATGACATACTTATTTACTCAAAGAATTACCAAGAACACGGTGAACATTTGAGAAAGGTGTTAGAAGTATTGAGGAAGGAAGAATTGTACGCTAAGTTTTCAAAGTGTGCATTTTGGTTGGAAGAAGTTCAATTCCTCGGTCACATAGTGAACAAAGAAGGTATTAAGGTGGATCCGGCAAAGATAGAAACTGTTGAAAAGTGGGAAACCCCGAAAACTCCGAAACACATACGCCAGTTTTTAGGACTAGCTGGTTACTACAGAAGGTTCATCCAAGACTTTTCCAGAATAGCAAAACCCTTGACTGCATTAACGCATAAAGGGAAGAAATTTGAATGGAATGATGAACAAGAGAAAGCATTTCAGTTATTGAAGAAAAAGCTAACTACGGCACCTATATTGTCATTGCCTGAAGGGAATGATGATTTTGTGATTTATTGTGACGCATCAAAGCAAGGTCTCGGTTGTGTATTAATGCAACGAACGAAGGTGATTGCTTATGCGTCTAGACAATTGAAGATTCACGAACAAAATTATACGACGCATGATTTGGAATTAGGCGCGGTTGTTTTTGCATTAAAGACTTGGAGGCACTACTTATATGGGGTCAAACGTATTATATATACCGACCACAAAAGTCTTCAACACATATTTAATCAGAAACAACTGAATATGAGGCAGCGTAGGTGGATTGAATTATTGAATGATTACGACTTTGAGATTCGTTACCACCCGGGGAAGGCAAATGTGGTAGCCGATGCCTTGAGCAGAAAGGACAGAGAACCCATTCAAGTAAAATCTATGAATATAATGATTCATAATAACCTTACTACTCAAATAAAGGAGGCGCAACAAGGAGTTTTAAAAGAGGGAAATTTAAAGGATGAAATACCCAAAGGATCGAAGAAGCATCTTAATATACGGGAAGACGGAACCCGGTATAGGTCTGAAAGGATTTGGGTACCAAAATTTGGAGATATGAGAGAAATGGTACTTAGAGAAGCTCATAAAACCAGATACTCAATACATCCTGGAACGGGGAAGATGTACAAGGATCTCAAGAAACATTTTTGGTGGCCGGGTATGAAAGCCGATGTTGCTAAATACGTAGGAGAATGTTTGACGTGTTCTAAGGTCAAAGCTGAGCATCAGAAACCATCAGGTCTACTTCAACAACCCGAAATCCCGGAATAGAAATGGGAAAACATTACCATGGATTTCATCACTAAATTGCCAAGGACTGCAAGTGGTTTTGATACTATTTGGGTAATAGTTGATCGTCTCACCAAATCAGCACACTTCCTGCCAATAAGAGAAGATGACAAGATGGAGAACTTAGCACGACTGTATTTGAAGGAAGTCGTCTCCAGACATGGAATACCAATCTCTATTATCTCTGATAGGGATGGCAGATTTATTTCAAGATTCTGGCAGACATTACAGCAAGCATTAGGAACTCGTCTAGACATGAGTACTGCCTATCATCCACAAACTGATGGGCAGAGCAAAAGGACGATACAAATGCTTGAAGACATGCTACGTGCATGTGTTATTGATTTCGGAAACAATTGGGATCGACATCTACCGTTAGCAGAATTTTCCTACAACAACAGCTACCATTCAAGCATTGAGATGGCGCTGTTTGAAGCACTTTATGGTAGAAAGTGCAGGTCTCCGATTTGTTGGAGTGAGGTGGGGGATAAACAGATTACGGGTCCGGAGATTATACAAGAAACTACCGAGAAGATCATCCAAATTCAACAACGGTTGAAAACCGCCCAAAGTCGACAAAAGAGCTACGCTGACATTAAAAGAAAAGATATAGAATTTGAAATTGGAGAGATGGTCATGCTTAAAGTTGCACCTTGGAAAGGCGTTGTTCGATTTGGTAAACGAGGGAAATTAAATCCAAGGTATATTGGACCATTCAAGATTATTGATCGTGTCGGACCAGTAGCTTACCGACTTGAGTTACCTCAACAACTCGCGGCTGTACATAACACTTTCCACGTCTCAAATTTGAAGAAATGTTTTGCTAAAGAAGATCTCACTATTCCGTTAGTTGAAATCCAAATCAACGAAAAACTTCAATTCATCGAAGAACCCGTCGAAATAATGGATCGTGAAGTTAAAAGACTTAAGCAAAACAAGATACCAATTGTTAAGGTTCGATGGAATGCTCGTAGAGGACCCGAGTTTACCTGGGAGCATGAAGATCAGATGAAGAAGAAATACCCGCATCTATTTCCAGAAGATTCGTCAACACCTTCAACAGCTTAAAATTTCGGGACGAAATTTATTTAACGGGTAGGTACTGTAGTGACCCGAACTTTTCCATGTTTATATATATTAATTGAGATTGATATTTACATTATTAAATGTTTCCAACATGTTAAGCAATCAAACTTGTTAAGACTTGATTAATTGAAATATGTTTCATATAGACAATTGACCACCCAAGTTGACCGGTGATTCACGAACGTTAAAACTTGTAAAAACTATATGATGACATATATATGGATATATATATATAGTTAACATGATACTATGATAAGTAAACATATCATTAAGTATATTAACAATGAACTATATATGTAAAAACAAGACTACTAACTTAATGATTTTTAAACGAGACATATATGTAACGATTATCGTTGTAAAGACATTTAATGTATATATATCATATTAAGAGATATTCATACATGATCATATCATGATAATATAATAATTTAAAATCTCATTTGATATTATAAACATTGGGTTAACAACATTTAACAAGATCGTTAACCTAAAGGTTTCAAAACAACACTTACATGTAACGACTAACGATGACTTAACGACTCCGTTAAAATGTATATACATGTAGTGTTTTAATATGTATTTATACACTTTTGAAAGACTTAAATACACTTATCAAAATACTTCTACTTAACAAAAATGCTTACAATTACATCCTCGTTCAGTTTCATCAACAATTCTACTCGTATGCACCCGTATTCGTACTCGTACAATACACAGCTTTTAGATGTATGTACTATTGGTATATACACTCCAATAATCAGCTCTTAGCAGCCCATGTGAGTCACCTAACACATGTGGGAACCATCATTTGGCAACTAGCATGAAATATCTCATAAAATTACAAAAATATGAGTAATCATTCATGACTTATTTACATGAAAACAAAATTACATATCCTTTATATCTAATCCATACACCAACGACCAAAAACACCTACAAGCACTTTAATTCTTCAATTTTCTTCATCTAATTAATCTCTCTCAAGTTCTATCTTCAAGTTCTAAGTGTTCTTCATATATTCTACAAGTTCTAGTTACATAAAATCAAGAATACTTTCAAGTTTGCTAGCTCACTTCCAATCTTGTAAGGTGATCATCCAACCTCAAGAAATCTTTGTTTCTTACAGTAGGTTATCATTCTAATACAAGGTAATAATCATATTCAAACTTTGGTTCAATTTCTATAACTATAACAATCTTATTTCAAGTGATGATCTTACTTGAACTTGTTTTCGTGTCATGATTCTGCTTCAAGAACTTCGAGCCATCCAAGGATCCGTTGAAGCTAGATCCATTTTTATATTTTCCAGTAGGTTTATCCAAGGAACTTAAGATAGTAATGATGTTCTTAACATCATTCGATTCATACATATAAAGCTATCTTATTCGAAGGTTTAAACTTGTAATCACTAGAACATAGTTTAGTTAATTCTAAACTTGTTCGCAAACAAAAGTTAATCCTTCTAACTTGACTTTTAAAATCAACTAAACACATGTTCTATATCTATATGATATGCTAACTTAATGATTTAAAACCTGGAAACACGAAAAACACCGTAAAACCGGATTTACGCCGTCGTAGTAACACCGCGGGCTGTTTTGGGTTAATTAAAAACTATGATAAACTTTGATTTAAAAGTTGTTATTCTGAGAAAATGGTTTTTATTATGAACATGAAACTATATCAAAAAATTATGGTTAAACTCAAAGTGGAAGTATGTTTTTCTAAAATGGTCATCTAGACGTCGTTCTTTCGACTGAAATGACTACCTTTACAAAAACGACTTGTAACTTATTTTTCCGACTATAAACCTATACTTTTTCTGTTTAGATTCATAAAATAGAGTTCAATATGAAACCATAGCAATTTGATTCACTCAAAACGGATTTAAAATGAAGAAGTTATGGGTAAAACAAGATTGGATAATTTTTCTCATTTTAGCTACGTGGAAATTGGTAACAAATCTATTCCAACCATAACTTAATCAACTTGTATTGTATATTATGTAATTTTGAGATACCATAGACACGTATACAATGTTTCGACCTATCATTTCGACACATCTATATATATTTCGGAACAACCATAGACACTCTATATGTGAATGTTGGAGTTAGCTATACAGGGTTGAGGTTGATTCCAAAATATATATAGTTTGAGTTGTGATCAATACTGAGATACGTATACACTGGGTCGTGGATTGATTCAAGATAATATTTATCGATTTATTTCTGTACATCTAACTGTGGACAACTAGTTGTAGGTTACTAACGAGGACAGCTGACTTAATAAACTTAAAACATCAAAATATATTAAAAGTGTTGTAAATATATTTTGAACATACTTTGATATATATGTATATATTGTTATAGGTTTGTGAATCAACCAGTGGTCAAGTCTTACTTCCCGACGAAGTAAAAATCTGTGAAAGTGAGTTATAGTCCCACTTTTAAAATCTAATATTTTTGGGATGAGAATACATGCAGGTTTTATAAATGATTTACAAAATAGACACAAGTACGTGAAACTACATTCTATGGTTGAATTATCGAAATCGAATATGCCCCTTTTTATTAAGTCTGGTAATCTAAGAATTAGGGAACAGACACCCTAATTGACGCGAATCCCAAACATAGATCTATTGGGCTTAACAAACCCCATCCAAAGTACCGGATGCTTTAGTACTTTGAAATTTATATCATATCCGAAGGGTGTCCCGGAATGATGGGGATATTCTTATATATGCATCTTGTTAATGTCGGTTACCAGGTGTTCATCATATGAATGATTTTTATCTCTATGTATGGGATGTGTATTGAAATATGAAATCTTGTGGTCTATTATTATGATTTGATATATATAGGTTAAACCTATAACTCACCAACATTTTTGTTGACGTTTTAAGCATGTTTATTCTCAGGTGATTATTAAGAGCTTCCGCTGTCGCATACTTAAATAAGGACGAGATTTGGAGTCCATGCTTGTATGATATTGTGTAAAAACTGCATTCAAGAAACTTATTTTGTTGTAACATATTTGTATTGTAAACCATTATGTAATGGTCGTGTGTAAACAAGATATTTTAGATTATCATTATTTGATAATCTACGTAAAGCTTTTTAAACCTTTATTGATGAAATAAAGGTTATGGTTTGTTTTAAAATGAATGCAGTCTTTGAAAAACGTCTCATATAGAGGTCAAAACCTTGCAACGAAATCAATTAATATGGAACGTTTTTAATCAATAAGAACGGGACATTTCAGAAGGTTTCTTGAATATCTTTCAATAAAGTGCTTTCTTCGACGCTTTTGATTACCATATCATCAACATAAGCTTCCAGGTTTCTTCCCAGCTGCTTACGAAAGACTTTGTCCACCAGCCTTTTGTATGTAGCTCCGGCGTTCTTTAGTCCGAAGGGCATCTTCTTATAGCAATAGATCCCCTTGCTTGTGAAGAATGATGTCTTTTCTTCGTCCTCTTCGGCCATTTGAATCTGATGGTAACCTTTGTAGGCATCAAGAGAACACTTATATTTGTACCCGGTTAGGGATTCCACCTTCCAATCAATTTCTGGCAGAGGGTAGCAATCCTTCGGGCAAGCTTTATTGATATTCATAAAATCAACACACATTCTCCAGCCTCCGTCTGACTTTTTTACCATGACAGGATTCGCAACCCAAGTAGGATATTTTGCTTCTCAGATTATACCAGCTTGGAGTAATTCCTCTACCTCTTTACAAGCAGCCTCATCTCTCTCGTTAGCGAGGTATCTTTTCTTCTGATGTATCGGCTCTAGATGCTTGTATTCATTGAGCCTATGCTCTGTGGAGCTATTGTTCCATCGATACTAAGCGTTCAAGAGAATGCTGGTCATATCTCCGTATTCCCAAGCGAAGATATCAATGTTGTCCTGTAGCAACTTACGAAGCCTCCTCTTCATTTCCGTAGGTAGGGAACCTCCGATAGTTACTTGTTGCTCGGGGAACAGAGGATTGATGGAGATTTTCTCTTCACTTGGATCTTTCTCTCTAGTTTTGAGGATACATTCCCCTGGCCTTTCCTCCATCTCCTTGATAGCCATGATCACTATCTCCCGATCATAAGTTGAAGCTAGGGTACCGATCCCTTCGGGTGTGTAGAACTTCACCAATTGGTGTACAGTATATACAATTATTCCCATTTTCATCATGGCTACTCTTCCTAGCAAAATCTTATGCTGTGAGGTAGACCGGACTAATACGAAGTCAAGTGTTTCGGTCCTGGATAATGGTGGCTCTCTGATGGTGAAATCAAGGTCTATCTCTCCGATAGGCCAGCATCTTTCTCCGGAGAATCCGACTAGAGGTACCCTCGGTGGACTTAGGCGAGCTTTGATGGAAGGGCTAAGTTGATCGAAGAAATGTTCGTACATGATGTCGCATGCGCTGCCGCTATCTAAGTAAACTCGGTGCACTTCTCTCTCGAAGATTCGTCCATTGACTGTAACAGGTTTATCGGAGGGAGTGATGGTATCGAGTGCTAGGAAGGAGATCTCTTCCCAATCTATTACCCCACTCTTTCTCTCCCTTTTGTAGGTTCTTAGCTTCTCGACGGCCTAAGCATTCTGTGACCGTTAATATGGCGTTGTTTGTGTTTGGACTTTTTTCTTCGGGGCTTAGCCTCTTGCTTTGGTACCTTCGGGTTGCGTATGCCTTTTACTAGATGTGACAATTTCCCAGATCTGATTGCCTCCTCTATGGCCTGACTCAACTATACACAATCGTCTGTTTCGTGCCCGAAATAATTGTGGAAGTCATAAAATTTGATTGTATCCCTCAGCTTTCCTTTGTTGTTCGGCTTTGGTGGAGTTTTAAAGGCTTGGCCAGCCCTTTCAGTAGCAAGGATTTCCTTAGATGACTTTATCAATGTCCCGGGGATACTGGAGGTGTTTTCTCTTCTGTAGGGGAGAATCTGTTCCGCTCGTTCTTTCTTCCGGACTTATCTTCTTGGTGACTTGCTTTCTCCTTTCGTTTAAAGCCCTGAGATTCTTCGTATATGAAGCTATTGGCAGTGTCTTTCACGTCTAACCAAACATACGCCTTGTCTAGCAAAGCTTCGTAAGTGTCGGGGAGATCTCGGCTAAGATGCTCCACCAACGCTCGGGTCCTACAGCCGTATAAGAGTCCCGAGATTCTTTGTGACTCTGGGAGTCCTGGGATCTGTTGGGTCTCGTCCGTATACTGGCCAAGAAAAGCTCTTGAAGCTTCGTTATCCTTTTGCTTGATACTGTGGGCAGCAACGTGATTCTTCTTGTGTTTCTTTTGTTGACTGAATTTTGACCTAAAAATTCGTTTAACGTCCTCGAAACTCGAGATGGAATCCTTCGCCAAAGAGTCGAACCAGATCCTTGCGTCGCTTTTAAGCACATATGAAAATGCATGGCAAGCTACAGCCATGTCCCATCTCGACATTCGAGCTGCACCTTCGAAGATATTTATAAAATCGTTAGGGTCGTCCTTTCCCTCGTAATACCCCAAGTGGGAAGGTATCTTCATCCCGATGGGTAGTGGGTGGTTTTGTATCGAAGATATGAAGGGAGTCTTCTGGCTTTTCTAGGACTGGTCTACGCATCTGCTAGCGTTTTCATTAGCTTCGTGGTGAAGGTTGTTTACTGTAGGGATACCTCCGGCATACACACTCTGATAGGGTAAGCTAACCCACTGATTCCCTCCGTTCTATACTTGTGACCCCGCAGGCAACGAGCGTTTTGATGATTTACCACAGGAACTATTCCTGTGGCTGGTAAGACAGCACTGGTATTGGGTATGTTCTGAGGAACAATGGAAAAGGGGATCCCGAAGGTATACTGGTGTGTAATCGGTCCTCCGGAGTTGCTCAACGGGACGCTGGTAGTAATCATTGAATGAGCTGGCTGAGAGAGCACCAGCTGAAGAGTGATATTCGGAGGGATTGCTGGTCGTGAGATTGGGGGCTGGCTGGTAAGAGGGAGACTTCTTGCTGGCCTCACCTCCATTTTTATTTATTTGTCAACGTCCTCGCTGTCGTATGTGAGGATTTGCCGACTGTGCAGATGCCCCTCTTCTCGTAACTTTTTGATGACGGCGCGTATGTTATCATAGTTGTTGAGTATGAAAGTTTTGTCGATTAACGGCGGTGGTTCAGAATCACTCCGATCTGTGGTTATTGGCATAGCGGGAGTGATAGGCGTTCCCGGTTTCATGTTGGTCTACCTCAGATGGTAAAGAGAAACCGGGTGGTGGGTGATCAGGATCTGCCATGATCTTGTGTTTTTCTCAAACAAAATGAATATTGATGTGGTGTCCCACGGATGGCGCCAATTGTTTGTACAATTCTTGGCAACCCTTGTTAAGGGAACAAGGATATTGAGATCTGATCACTGAGCGGATGATATTACAGGATATGATAATGAATGTATGCTTGTTGGCGATTCCCCGAAGGTAGTTGAAGGTATCGTACATTACGCCACCAAGATACGAAGGTAACTCATTGAGAGTATTGTGTGCGAGTAATTGTGACTTAGAGTGAATGCCAACTCCAGAGATCATGTTCTCCTTTTATAGGGTTTGGCAATAGCTCTATCACCAGCTTTCTAGGTGGGATCAGTCTCCAAGGCGATCTCTGATGAGACAAAAGGGACTTTCCCTTCGGCCAACTGCAACTCATGCTGGCTCAAGAAAGCTACCCTGCAACATTCCTCTTTTGTCATTTGGATGTTAGTGGAAGCGAGTTTGGTCAACCCGCTTACTTCTCTCCTTCAGTCTAGGCAATCTTGTGACTTTAGGATGAGTCCTTGTCCATTGGTAACCGTGATCCCTTCGTTACCACGTTCCTTCGTTACTATTGCTTCGTATAACGGATGTGGTTTCTTACCAATTCTGAATATTAGGATTATATTTTGGGAGCATTCTTCTTTTATCATTTGGGCGCCATTATTTGAGTTTGAGGATATCCCGCTCATGGTTTGTATTTGACATATGTGTTCTTGTGATACAATCTTATGTCATCTACCCTCGTTAGGCGTGATATCTCCGTTAGCTTATCTTCGTTTATCTTGAAGGGGAGATACACTATCATTTACCAAAATAATGAATACTATTAAATTTAGGAGTAATTCATCAATAAATGAAGGATCCATTGAACCGGTACATCCAATTCACAAAACGTCGCTCGCTAAAAGTAAAGTTGCTAGACCCACAATACCACAACCGAACCTAGACCTAGCTAACTCCAACCGAGCTTCTAAAACCAACACTTACAAACTAAAACAAAACATCTCGACGACAACGAAACAACATACAAGTGAAACAATTATGAAACGTAGACACAATAGCAAACAATTATCTAAAAAAAAAAAAACCAATCCAAAGAAACCAAATATAAACTGAATTAACCAACCTTCGAACCACCCTTACGATTTTTTTCATCCGGACGCGATGTCATTCCATCAATCTTATCGATTCGAAATCCTTCTCCATATTGGTTTGGAAAGGAATATGTCAAAACGTTGAAAGATTTGTCGCTAATAAGTACACCCGTTGGTTTGGGGAATACCTCTTGAGGTCAAGAACATTAAATGATGTTACCAAACAATTAATTACTCATGAATGATATACTCCGAGTTACATTTTTTATCTAATGTTTAAAGTAGTCATTTTAAATATAGCTCTAACCTGTTTTAAACTGTTGCATTGTTTCTAACAAGCGTTTGGCACCGCGCGTAGCGGCGATGAACTCATTTTCGTTACGTCATTACAAAAGTATTTATGAAACTATTACATAAAGAAGTTACAAAGACGTATATTGTTTACAAAAGTGCAAAGAGGGTTTCGTAATAGCTATCAATTCTAACAGCTTTTGTATGCACTTTCCCGCACAACAATTGCCTACAATTAGCCAAAATAAAAATATACAATCATTTTCCATTGATAAATAGTAAGCAATCAAAAATATATATGAACATGTTTTGGTTCAAATCAAATAAGAAGATATTGGCGGGAGAAAGCTCACTATTTATAACATGTCTAGAAAATATTTGTGCAGATATATACCTGTACGGCTGTACGAAATCATTCTATATCCAAAATCACTTAATGATGGAGGCCACTATAAAGAGCATCCGTTGGTAGTTCATAATCTACTCTTAGTCCAAGAAAATAATTTCTACAGACCTAAAACACAGCGAAAAAAACATAAGTCGACAAAATGCACATGAAACATAAACATGTACTATGACTAAAGCAAAAGCGTAAAAACAATCAAAATAACACATTTGAGAGCATCTGATCAAACACACAAACATTAATAGTTATATGGAGGTGTGAAAGTGCTGGCATTTTATTTAGTTGTAGGTTCGAAGATTAGTGAGTCCTTTCTTTAGTGGTGAATTGTTAGCTAGTTAATAATCCTAACGATTGTATTCTATAACTTCAGAGTCAGAAACAAGCAATAAGGGACAACATAATACAGAAACAAATCAAATTGCAAAACTACCATAAACAAAAAAAATAGCATGACTAAAAACATAGCTTACCTCAAAATTGAAACGGAGGAAAACGCTACCAATTCTTAAAACAATCTGGAAAAAAAACCCAACCACAAATCAACGATTATTCTATCCTTGAACAACTCAAATCAACTATAAATAACAAAAGACCTTAGTTAAAACTGATGTAAAGGGCACCAACTCTAGCGAATAAACAACATCAATATTAATATCTGATATGAATACAGCCCATTTAGCATGAAAATACACGCATTTATACTTACGGGAAATAAACTGCATCAATATCCGAGTTTTGCTTTCACTCGATGTTTATCGGCAAATATAATCATGAAGCTTAAACCTAAAGATGCTTGCATCAGAAACTATGTGCCTACATGAATGACTGAGTATATCAAATTGCGTTTTACAAGTATATGTCATAAACATAAACAATTTCTAACATATTCGGGCACATAAATGAAAGATAGACATATAAACAATCAAACAATAGAACAATGATAGCAGGGTTGAATGTACACTAATCCAATAAACAATTCCGGTTTTAACAAAACAAAAAAGTATTAGAACTTATTTAATAAGAGATTCAGATTGAGTACATTTTTTCGCAAAAATTGAATCGAAGACAACCAATTTTAGCTATCATCGCTTCTAGCCAGACAAATTATTTCATGTTTTGATCATACTATAAATATGGTTAGTGGCTCATGACACAAACAACATAAGTCATACAATGTTAAGATATTGTAAAGGTAGTAAAAGTAAAAACCTGTTGAAGTGCATATTTTAGTCCCATCATCTGCAAATTCAACTTTCTCCTTAATCCGCTCCATACCATAATCTTTTCAGTTAATCTCTTACGCATGTAAATAAAATACAAGTTAGTTAAATCGATTCAACTTGCACCTCTAGTTGTATAGGTTGTACACTATCATGACATGTAGTCATGAAGCAAACACAATATGATCCATTTACCTCAAACTTTCAGATAACTGAACTTCAAATTTATTACCTCTAGTTGTATAGGTTGTACAATATCATCACCTCTGTTATAGATTGAGGATCAAAAATATCATGCCAAAAATGTAAAACAAATGCTTTGATTGGTCAACAATGACGTTGAGGAAACTTTAATGACCACATGCAGACATGCAGTGGCTACTCCAGGATAAAAATTCAATGGGGTCCTCAAAAAAAAATTCAAAGTTATTTATATATGAAGGGTATTTTAGTGGTTATTTCTCTCTAAAAAACCATAAATTTTCAATATATATGGGGTCCCTTACTTAAATTTAGTGGTGTCCTATAAAGTTTGAGATATACAATGTATAAAATTTTTTTGAAGTAGAGGGGTCATAGGACCCCATACCGCAAGGCTTAGAATCGCCCATGACCACATGAATGCAGATTTTGATTATATTAAGGCTTTTTATCCCATAAGTTAAGCAGTAGAACATTACGTTACCAACACTTATAAGACCTTTTCAACCTAATAATCAAAAGATGTTGTCTTTTTTGACAACTAAACCAACTTAAAGTCATTGAAACAATAAACTTAATATTGTATAATACAAAATAAGAGCATAGGTAATAAAACATACATGAAAAAATCCTCCATCACTTTAAGATATCTTCGGAATTATATATATATATATATATATATATATATATATATATATATATATATATATATATATATATAGTGGTAGGATCAAGGGGGAAGTAGCCAATCGGGGGGAAACGGGGGAAGCAAAAAAAAAAAATTTCGTTTTTTGAAAAATCTTTGTTCACGAACATTATAGATTGGATGAAAATATGAACATTTAATAAAGACACTTTGTGATAAATGTTTTTATTTTGGCGAGAAAACGCTCGAAGAAGTAATATATAACAATTATCGTGTTTTTCGAGCGTATGTTGAGGTTTTAGATATTAGGGTTTAGATATTAGGGTTTATAGGGTTTAGATATTACGGTTTAGAAATTTAGGGTTTAGGGTTTAGATTTAGGGTTTAGATTTAGGATTTAGATTCAGTTTTTAACACAAGCGGTTTAGAGTTTAGGGTATAGGGTTTTGGGTTTAGGGTTTGGTGTTTTGGGTTTATGGTATAAACCCAAAATACCAAACCCAAAACCTTAAACCCTAAACTCTAAATCGGGCTAAATTTTACTTCACAAAACATGAAGAAAAAAAACGTTCACATTCTTCACGAACAATATTATCTTGAATGTTATTTTTGTCGATCGTTTTCCAGCCTAAATAATAACATTCATCACGAAGTGTCTTTTCTAAATGTTCATATTTTCGTGTGATCTTGATGCCGGAAAAAAAATTCCAAAAAAAGCGAAAAAAAAATTGCTTCCCCCCGATTGGTTACTTCCCCATTGATCCTGCCCCTATATATATATATATATATATATATATATATATATATATATATATATATATATATATATATATATTTGGGTAATGGGTTTTACTCGGCGAATCTTTATTAATTAAGAATAATGAATGTTTACAATGAGGCACAAAATGGCTTTAGGAGAGCCCTAAAACCTCTCAAACAACCAAGCTAGACATAAGAACATAATGAAACTAGCCACCCGAGCAAACGCTCATGTACATAAACAACCATGAAAAAAATTAAGAGATCTTCCAACCCGATTTAAGCTGCAACGTCTGAGGTGTCGACTTCCACGTGATTGACATTAATTTCATTCGAACTGTTGAATAAATAGCCTTGTACACCTGATCAACCGATCGCTTCTTCTTCTTGAAAAGCCTATTATTTCGTTCCTGCCATACCCCATAAACACATGCCGCAAAAAGAAGCTTGATAACGATGATTTGAGCAACTCATCTTTTGGCAAACGGGCTAACCATCAACATAAAAACTCTTCAAGGATCACTGAAAATTGGAAAATCCATATGCTGTTTAACTTGGTTCCATACCTGGCGAGAGAAAGTACATTCAAAGAACAAATGATTATGAGAGTCCGGAACTTGTTCACATAATGAACACACCATTATGCAATTCGAATTAATCTCCCAATGTTTCATCTTGTCATGAGTTTTAAGCTTTTCACGCATTAACAACCACATCACAAAAGCGTGTTTCGGGATGCTTTGCGAAAACCACTGATAATGCTAAAAACAAACACATATTTCATAGCATTATCCTTCAAGAAAGACAAGCTTTTAGTTGCAATTGTTCTATTTACAAGTGATAATCGTTTAAATAATAAAAGGTGAAGACAAAAGATAGATTCGACGAATTGAAGACGCAAATGACCAAAAAGCTAAAAAGTACAAAGTACAATCCAAGTGGTTCAAATTATTGATGAGAAACGTCTAAAAATTACAAGAGTACAAGCCGTGAAACACAAAGTACAAGATATTAAATCGTACGAAAAGGCGTTCGAAAATCTGGAACCGAGACATGAACCAACTTTCAGCGCGCGACGCAATGGACCAAAAATTACAAGTCAACTATGCACAAGAATATAATATAATATATAATTAATTATATATATTATTATATATTATAATTATACGCAGCCCACGTTTTGGATTTAATCTATGAGCTGGATTCCAGACCTCCGCACTCGCGGAGCTTTTATGAAGAAAACATCCGCACTCGCGGAGCTCTACAGTGAAACGTGGGCCTATAAAAGGTCGCGCATTCTGATCGATTTTATTCACTCCTTTTTTAATCTCTCTCTCACGATATATATATATATATATATATATATATATATATATATATATATATATATATATATATATATATATATATATATATATATATATATATATATATATATATATATATATATATATATATATATATTATAATTTTAGTTGTAATTTAAGATTAATAATAATAATAAGGTTATGTTAGCGAATGTTGTAAGTGTGTAAGTTGAAATTCTGTCCGTGTAAAGCTACGCTATTATTACTCATTGTAAGTTATGTTCAAACTTTTTAAATTAATGTCTCGTAGCTAAGTTATTATTATGCTTATTTAAATCGAAGTAATCATGATGTTGGGCTAAATATTAAAGACGGGGTAATTGGGCTTTGTACCATAATTGGGGTTTGGACAAAAGACCGACACTTGTGAAAATTGGACTATAGGCTATTAATGGGCTTTATATTTGTTTAATTGAATGATAGTTCGTTAATTTAATATAAAGATTTACAATTGGACGTACCTATAAATAACCATATACACTCGATCGGACACGATGGGCGGGATATTTATAAATACTAATAATCGTTCATTTAACCGAACACGGGAATGGATTAATAGTCAATGGACTCATTAAAACAGGGGTGAATTATGTACAAGGACACTTGGCGTAATTGTTAACAAAGTATTAAAACCTTGGGTTACACGCAGTCGAGATCCTGATGTAATTATTAAACAAAGTATTAAGACCGTGTTACAGTTTAAGTCCCCAATTAGTTGGAATATTTGACTTCGGATATAAGGATAATTTGACGAGGACACTCGTACTTTATATTTATGACTGATGGACTGTTATGGACAAAAACCAGATGGACATATCGAATAATCCAGGACAAAGGACAATTAACCCATGGTAATAAATTAAAATCAACACGTCAAACATCATGATTAGGGAAGTTTAAATAAGCATAATTCCTTTATTTCATATTTCATCGCACTTTTATTTACTGTCATTTTATTTATTGCACTTTTAATTATCGTACTTTTTATTTATCGCACTTTAATTTATCGCATTCTAATCATCGTCATTTACTTTACGCTTTAAATTAAGTTATATTTATTTTTAATGTTTTACATTAGGTTTTAATTGGGACTTAAGTTTTAAAATCGACAAACCGGTCATTAAACGGTAAAACCCCCTTTTTATAATAATAATACTACTTGTATATATATTTATATACAAATTTAGTTTTAAAAATATAGCGTTAAATTTGGCTAGTTTCCTGTGGACGAACCGGACTTACTAAAAACTACACTACTGTACGATTATGTACACTGCCTATAAATGTTGTAGCAAGGTTTAGGTATATCCACTCTATAAATAAATAAATAACTTGTGTGAAATTGTATCGTATTTAATAGTATTTCGTAATAAAAATATAACTATTTCGTACCCCTCTGCTTTAACATCAAGTATTTTTGGCGCCGCTGCTGGGGAAAGTTCAACGCCGAAGCGAAATGCTATATATATTTAGGTGTTTTAATTAAAAAGTTTATTTTTTTTTAGAATTATAAAAATCTAATAAGTAATTGTTAAAGTATAAGTGTTATTTAAGTTATATTTTGTAAAAACTAAAAAAAAATATAAAAAAATAAAAATAAAAAAATATTAAAATCTAAACCTGCGTAATTTGGGCCTGTAGCTCACTTGAACCTGCATCCTCCGCACTCGCGGTATTTTTGGGCAGCTAGTATCCGCACTTGCGGAGCTGTCTGACAGCTGCAACCTCAGACTGCATTAATTTCGTTTTAGGGTTTTAAATTAATTATTATTATTATTAATTAACCTAATTAGGGTTTATGTTTAATATTAATTAGTTTTAGTTTAATTAAATTTGTATTTTTAAGTATTCATTAGTTTTATTACTTATAAAATTAATACTTTTATAAAATAATAATATAAAAATAATATTTTTATAAAAATTGTATTTTTATAACTTTAGTTTTATTTTTAAATTTTGTATATCTTAATCGTTTAATTCGTAACTTTTATAATATTTATCGTTTGTAACTAGTTTTAAGCTATAGTTTTTGCCGTAGTTATTTTTATTTCTACATTTTTAGGCTTTGCCGTAAAATCCCTTAAGTGCTTTTTCTTTAGATTAAGATTTTGACGCTTTAGAATTTTACGATGTTGTTTATCGCTTTAGTTTTATAGATTTTAGTGCCTAATTAAGTTATTGCCGTTTTGGATATAGAATTCCTTTTAAGCTTTAAATTCTTTAGACGCAACTTTTAATTTTTAATTTTTAGACTTTTTAAGTTTCGACGCGCTATTTTCTTATTATTTTTTGACGCTTATTTTTCGACGTTTTCCGACGCGCTCTTTTTCTTTCTTATTTCTCGACGCTCTAGTTTTTAGGACATAGAATTTTCTATTTCTTCTCTAAAACTTCGATGAAAAATTATTTTAAGCGGTTAAATTGATAGACATCCAAAATTTTCTGGTTCGTAGTAATAGTTGGATTTATTAGTGGCGAGTTGTGGGCTTCCGATTTAAAGGGTCCTGGCTACCTGCTGCATCTATTGACTACTCGAAACGTGGGCAAAATCAGAAAAGTCTATTAATTTGATAACTTATATAATTTTTATTTTTATAACTAATAGGATATTCAGTGAATGCACCGAGCAAAACGTTCACCACCTTTCATACGTTCACCACCTGTAACTCGATCAAGACATCTAGCCAATATTATCGTCGTTGATTTTTCTTTAGAATCATCATCAAGTCGACCAAGTACTCCAATTCAAATTTCCGATAATCCATTTTTTGAACCCGACCTCACAATTGAGAATCCGGAGGATATTCAGGGACAATTCAGAGATCCTGAACCACTAATCATTCCTCCTGAACCACAAATCACTCATCCAGAGATTGTCGAGGAAGAAACCATTAAGTCAGAATCCTCTAGCAATTCAGATTCAACAATTTCAATCATGGAAAATCTGGAACCTCTAAGTATGGAAGACCGAATGAGAGATAAACGCACTGGCCAAGGTCTTGCAATTACTCAACCAGACATTAATGGGCCAGATTATGAAATCAAAGGACAAATCCTACACATGGTAACTAATCAATGCCAATTTAGTGGTGCGCTGAAGGAAGATCCAAACGAACATCTTTGTACCTTTAATAGGATATGTACACTATTTAAAATCCGAAAAGTGGAGGATGAACATATCTATCTCATGTTATTTCCCTGGACTTTAAAGGGAGAAGCCAAAGATTGGTTAGAATCATTACCTGAAGGGGCGATTGATACATGGGACGTTTTAGTTGAAAAATTTCTTAAACAATTCTTTCCGGCATCTAAAGCCGTGAGACTTCAAGGAGAAATAGTTACGTTCACGCAAAAGCCAAATGAAACTCTATATGAGGCGTGGATAAGATTTGGAAAGTTGTTAAGAGGATGTCCGCAACATGGTTTAGACACTTATCAAATAGTACAAATATTCTACCAAGGATGTGACATCACTACAAGAAAAGACATCGATATAGCAGCTGGTGGTTCCATTATGAAGAAAACCGCAACTGAAGCTTACAAAATTATTGATAACACTGCTTCCCACTCACATGAGTGGCACCAAGAAAAAGATATCGTTAGATCATCTAAAGCAGCTAGAGCCGATTCTAGCCATGACTTTGATTCCATTTTCGCAAAGATAGATGCTTTCGAGAGACGAATGGAAAAGATGACTAAAGATATTCACTCAATGCGAATTAGTTGTGAGCAGTGTGGAGGACCACATTTGACAAAAGATTGTCTCAGTATTGAACAAACAATGGAACAAAGAGAGAATGTTTCATACATAAACCAAAGGCCTGGAAATAATTATCAGAATAATTATCAACCGCCAAGACCAATCTACAATCAAAATCAGAATTATAACCGAAATGTTCCATACAACAACCAACAAGGTCCTAGCAATCAACAAGTATCCAATAATACTTACAATCAGCAAAGACCTATTTTTCAAAATAAACCACCACAAACCGATGATAAAAAGCCAAATTTAGAAGATATGATGTCGAAGCTAGTTGAATCTCTAACTCAATTTTTCACATCTCAGAAACAAACCAATGAACAAAATGCTCAAACATTTAGAAATCAACAAGCTTCTATTCAAAATCTGGAACAAGAAGTGAGTAACCTAGCAAGGTTAATAGGTGAAAGAAAATCGGGGAGTCTACCTTGCGATACAAATGCTAAACCCCGGAATGAAACAGCTAAAGCCATTACCACAAGAAGTGGTATTACACTTAAACCACCTGAAATACCTGAAATTTCTGATGATTCTATTCCTACTCCACAAGAACCACAATCTGAGCAAGAAAAGGAAACAGAACCGGTAGTTGAAAAGGTTAATGAAGATAACACAGTTAAGGCAAAGCCTTATGTTAAACCATACCAACCACCACTTCCTTATCCGAGTAAAATGAGAAAAGAAAGACTTGAAGCTGAGCAATCCAAATTCTTGGATAAGTTTAAACAAATAAATGTAAATCTTCCTTTCATTGATGTGATTTCAGGAATGCCAAGATATGCTAAATTTCTGAAAGATCTAATCACAAATAGAAAGAAAATGGAAGAACTCTCGGCTGTTACTATAAATGCTAATTGTTCTGCAGTGCTGTTGAATAAGATACCAGAAAAATTATCTGATCCAGGAAGTTTCACAATTCCATGTTTTCTGGGTAGTCTTAGTTCAATAGAAGCATTGGCAGACTTAGGTGCTAGTATAAATTTAATGCCGTATTCACTATATGCTAAACTAGACCTTGGAGAATTGAAACCAACACGAATAAGTATACAACTAGCAGATCGATCAGTAAAATATCCTAGAGGGATAATGGAGAACATGCTAGTTAAAGTTGGTACTTTAGTATTTCCAGTAGATTTTGTTATTCTGAACATGGAAGAAGATTCTCGAATTCCTCTCATATTAGGAAGACCATTCTTAAACACGACTAAAGCAATAATAGACGTATTCGGTAAGAAACTGACCCTAAGTATAGAGGACGAGTGTGTTACCTTTTCTGTGGATAGAGCCATGCAACAACCGCAATCTGCAGATGATACATGTTATTATATTCAAATTATAGATTCACATGCAGAATTGTTAGAAGAATTTCCAGAATTACAAGGAACAGGAGAATGTTCTTTAGGAGAAGGAACTGAACCAATTGATGAAGCTGAAATGTTAGCCGCACTCATGGCTAATGATTATGAACCAACAATAGAAGAACTTCAAATGCTAAAAGAGGAAGACAGCTATCGATATAAATCATCGATAGAAGAACCACCGACATTAGAGTTAAAGCCACTTCCAACCCATTTGGAATACGCTTATTTACATGGTGAATCTGAATTGCCTGTAATAATATCATCTTCTCTTACTGAAAATGAAAAATCTCAACTCATTTCTGTGCTAAAAGCTCACAAACCAGCTATTGCATGGAAGATTCATGACATTAAAGGCATAAGTCCTTCGTATTGCACACATAAAATCCTTATGAAAGAAGGTCATAAAACGTATGTGCAACGCCAACGAAGACTAAATCCTAATATGCAAGATGTTGTTAAGAAAGAAATTATTAAACTGTTAGATGCAGGTTTAATTTATCCAATCTCTGATAGTCCATGGGTAAGTCCAGTTCAATGCGTACCTAAGAAGGGTGGCATGACTGTCATTACAAATGAAAAAAATGAGCTTTTTCCTACCAAGACTGTAACAGGATGGCGTGTTTGTATTGATTATAGAAAATTAAATGACGCCACCAGAAAAGATCACTTTCCCTTACCTTTCATTGATCAAATGTTGGAAAGGTTAGCTGGGAATAGTTACTATTGTTTTCTTGACGGTTTTTCCGGATATTTTCAAATTCTAATAACTCCCGAGGACCAAGAGAAAACCACGTTCACGTGCCCTTATGGTACTTTTGCTTACAAACGCATGCCATTTGGACTTTGCAACGCCCCTGCAACCTTTCAAAGGTGCATGATGGCGATTTTTCACGACATGATAGAAGAATGCATGGAAGTTTTCATGGATGACTTTTCAGTCTTCGATGATACTTTTGAAGCATGTCTAGTTAATCTTGAATGAATGCTTATTAGATGCGAATAATCAAATCTAGTTCTTAATTGGGAGAAATGTCATTTCATGGTTAGAGAAGGCATCGCTCTTGGTCATAAAATTTCAAAAGAAGGAATAGAAGTGGATAGAGCTAAAGTAGATGTAATTGCTAAACTTCAACATCCCACCAATGTTAGAGGAGTTAGGAGTTTTCTAGGGCATGCCGGTTTTTACTGACGTTTCATAAAAGATTTTTCTAAAATTGTCACTCCTATGAATAAACTCCTAGAAAAAAATGCTCCATTCATCTTTTCAGATGAATGCATCAAATTTTTTAATATTCTTAAAGAGAAACTCACTAATGCGCCGATCATGATAACTCCAAATTGGAATCTACCATTTGAACTCATGTGCGATGCAAGTGATTTTGCAATGGGAGCCGTTTTAGGTCAAAGAATTGAAAAACGATTTCAACCTATCTATTACGCAAGTAAGACGTTACAAGGAGCACAAACGAATTGCACAACTACTGAAAAAGAATTCCTTGCTATTGTCTTTGCTTTTGACAAATTTTGTTCATATCTCGTTCTAGCAAAAACGGTGGTCTATACCGACCATTCTGCTCTTAGATACCTATTTTCAAAACAAGATGCCAAACCACGATTAATTCGTTGGATCTTACTCTTACAAGAGTTTGATATTGAAATTCGAGACAAAAAAAGAGCAGAAAATCTCGCCGCTGATCATCTTTCTCGCCTTAAAAATCCCGAATTAGAAGTTCTAAATGAATCGGCTATACAAGACAACTTTCTTGATGAATATCTCTTGAAAATCGATTATAATGAAATTCCATGGTTTGCAGACTATGCAAACTACTTAGTATGTGGATTCCTTGAAAAAGAGTTGTCGTACCAAAAACGAAAGAAATTCTTTAGTGATATAAAACACAATTTTTGGGAAGATCCACATTTGTTTAAAAGTTGTCCCGATGGAATAATCCGCCGATGTATATTCGGGGATGAAGCTAGTCAAATCTTAAACCATTGTCACACAGGACCAACAGGAGGGCATTACGGGCCTCAACTCACAGCAAAAAAAGTTTACGACGCTGGATTCTATAGGCCTACAATTTTCAAAGACGCACGCCTTCTTTGCAAATCCTGTGATGCTTGTCAAAGGGCTGGAAAAATAAGTCAACGTGATGAAATGCCACAAAATGTCATTCAAGTATGTGAAGTATTTGACATTTGGGGTATTGACTTTATGGGTCCATTTCCAAAATCTCATAATAATCTCTACATTCTCGTTGCCATTGATTATGTATCTAAATGGGCGGAAGCACGAGCTCTCCTAACTAACGATGCACGAGTTGTAGTCAACTTCTTAAAACGTCTTTTTGCAAGGTTCGGAACACCGAAAGCTTGAATAAGTGATCGGGGTACTCATTTTTGCAATAATCAACTAAAGAAAGTTCTCAAAAGATATGGAGTAACTCATAAAATCTCAACCGCTTATCATCCACAAATAAGTGGACAAGTTGAAAATACTAACCGAGCTTTAAAACGTATTCTAGAGAAAATCGTAGGATCAAATCCGAAGGAATGGTCCATAAAATTGGAGGATGCACTCTGGGCTTTTAGAACAGCCTACAAAACTCCAATTGGAACCACACCTTTTAAACTCGTTTATGGAAAAGCATGTCACCTTCCAGTAGAAATTGAGCACAAAGCATTTTGGGCTTTGAAGACATGTAATCTTGATTTACATGAGGCCGGACGTCTACGGTTAAGTCAACTAAATGAATTAGAAGAATTAAGACATGAAGCATATGAAAATTCGTTAATCTATAAAGAAAGAACGAAGAAATGGCATGATAAAAGAATCAGAAGTTCAAAAGAATTTAAGGAAGGAGACAGAGTTCTTCTTTTCAATTCAAGATTCAAGCTATTTCCTATAAAATTGAAATCAAGATGGTCTGGACCATTCATAGTCAAAAGAGTTTTCCCATACGGAACAATAGAATTAATAAATTTAAATGGGATTGAATTTAAGGTTAATGGTCATACAGTTAAACATTACATAGATAATCCAATGGAAGTTGAAGATGAAGTTAATCACAATTTCGATACCACAGCTAACTAAGTGTGAAAAAATTCGAATCTTTTAAGGTTAATATGTATTTCTGTTAGAGTTAGATTTTCTGTTTTCGTGTAGTTCTCAAAAATGGAATTCGAATGGTCTTTCCCTAGCAGACCCTAAAGAACTAGTCTTCTCCCTCCATTCTGAATTTTTATTTCTTTTAGGTTTTACGAGATGAAGAATTCCTTTTATCTTAACCATGGTCTAATGCTACACGCTATGATTACTAAACGTAATAATGACACACTTCCGAGTGAACTGGTATCATTCATAAGAGGCAAAATGGACGAAGTGAGGAAAGAACTCAGAAAAGATCATCATAAGACACATTTTGGTAAAGGAAAATCAAAATCCGCAACAAAAAGAATAGCACGACACCTTGAAAGATGTCATAAATGTGGAAAATGGTCACACGTAGGTAAATGTTCAAACAATCAAACATATTCAAATACCAAATTTGTAACTCTATGCAGAGAAGGACCGTTCATATGTTTAGAAGAAAATTTATTGAAGAATCGAGGTTACGCTTATGTAGCTATGGAAAACCAAATCACACGACTCTCCTATGAGTCGGCTAAAGCAGGTCTCTGAGAATTCTATCTCACAGGTAAGTATATACAGTTTTTATTTTTTTATTTATTGCTTTTTACCTTTTGATAATAAACGTTGAATCGTTCGCTATAAAGTATTAAATTGATATTCAATAAAATTAGGTATGCGAAACCGAAATTATTGATATCATACAAAAATTTATTACATCACTGCGAAATTTACCGTTTATTCTTAAGGTATAAATATCTTTAATCAATCAATCCAAAATATTTCAGAAATTCATCAGGAGTAAAACTAGGTAATATAGCCGAAATTACTTTACCCAAAAGAGGGACGTATATTTTTGATAATATTTGATTGATTAAAGTGGGATAAAAGACCAAAAAGATTTTTAATTTTAACCTTGTTTTTAAATTAATATTAAATTATTATTGTAAATTTTTAAAATCAATATATTTAAGTTTTTAAATATTTTAATATTATAAGTTTGTAAAACTAATATATTTAAATATTAATAATATTTGTATGAAATTTTATTATGCATTTTAAATTTAAGTTTGGTATGAATTTAAAAACAAAAAATTACTTTATTTCATTAAGTTAAAAATTTGATATTTAAAATTCGTCGTGAGTTGAAGACTAGGTCGTTGAACCGAAATTGCTTTACCCAAGGGCGGGACGAGAAATTTTGTTATCGTTATTTTTAATCTTATTGATTTAAAGTATGCCAAAAACATTTAAAAAACAAAAATCTTTGCTTTTAAAACAAACGCTTTAAAATGACAAATTTTAAAATTTTGTCGAGGGACGGACTAGGTAAACGTACCGAAACAACCTCGTCCTAAATAAAAAGTAAAATAAAATTTTAAATTTAATTAATTGTTTTTTTAATAAAGGTTTTATATAAAAAAAATCTAATATGTTTGGAAACTTTGTTAAAAATTTAATCATTTTTCTATGCTAATCACCCTCAATAATTTAAATTGTTACTGATTTCTTGCAAATGAGGACATTGCAAGATCTTAAGTGTGGGAAAGGGTTAAATTCTTTCGGATTTTTAAAAAAAAAAATTAACACTTGGTTACCATTAAAAATACTAGTAACGCAGTAGTTGTATTAGAATCTAGTGCTCTCTGATAATAAAGAACATCCCTAGTCTTATATACTGACTACCCAATTCTAGTAAAAATTTTCAAAATTTTCAACTAAATGAACTCAAAATCATGTTTATACATATTTATGAACGATAAAACTAGATGTTAACACCGAAATTATTGTTACCTCGGAAAGGACATAAATTGAGAAACAACCCAAAATGCCTGAATTCATTTAAAATGGAAGAAAGGAAAATAAAAGGCAAGTGTGGGAAAAATTTGCCAAGTTATTTAGAACATATGTCACATATTTTTGTACAAATAATTGAAGATACTTTTGTTTTAGACGATATTAATCACTTTTACCCAGTTTATTGTAATATAAATGAAATTTAAAAGGAAGTAAAGTCTTCCGAGAAAAAGATACGCGCTTCTTGATTTAGGTCAGGAATGAAAGGACCCGTCCAAATCCATCCGGACGAATTCCATATCGATTATAAACGATTCACAACGGTTGATTACATCCCGAGGTACTTGACCTCTATATGATACATTTTACAAACATTGCATTCGTTTTTGAAAAGACAATCTTTCATTACATTGAAAATTGACGGCGTGCATACCATTTTATAATATATCTAACTATAACTGACTTAATAATGATCTTGATGAACTCAACGACTCGAATGCAACGTCTTTTGAAATATGTCGTGAATGACTCCAAGTAATATCTTTAAAATGAGTAAATGCACAGCGGAAGATTTCTTTCGTACCTGAGAATAAACATGCTTTCAAGTGTCAACCAAAAGGTTGGTGAGTCCATTAGTTTAACATAAATAATCATTTCATAATTTTAATAGACCACAAGATTTCATATTTCCATTTCTCATAAACGTACGTCCCGTGCATAGAGACAAAAATATCATTCATATGGATTGAACACCTGGTAATCGACATTCACACACCTGGTAATCGACATTCACAATATGTATATATGAATATCCCCATCATTCCGGGATCCTCCTTCGGACATGATATAAATTTCGAAGTACTAAAGCATTCGGTACTTTGGATGGGGCTTGTTGGGCCCGATAGATCTATCTTTAGAGTTCGCGTCAATTAGGGTGTCTGTTCCCTAATTCTTAGATTACCAGACTTAATAAAAAGGGGCATATTCGATTTCGATAATTCAACCATAGAGTGTAGTTTCGATTACTTGTGTCTATTTCGTAAAACAGTTATAAAAACAGCGCATGTATTCTCAGTCCCAAAAATATATATTGCAAAAGCATTTAAAAAGGGATTAATGAAACTCACGCATGTAAATATTGTAAAACAGTTAATAAAGCATTTGCATGTATTCTCAGCCCAAAAATGTAATGAGTAAAAAGGGAGTAAATGAAACTCACACTACTATATTTTGTAGTAAAAATACATATGATGATATTGAACAACTGAACTATGCAGGGTTGGCCTCGGATTCACGAACCTATATCATTTGTATATATATTAAAACATATAATCGTACATTAATAAATTTATTTATTATATCTTTAATTTATATATTATGTATGTTTAATCTGTGTATATATTCATAATGGTTAATATTTATATAGTTACATTAATATATTCATATTTATATACATAATTGTTTAATGTTATATTTAAAATTCGATAGTTTGTTATTTGTATGTATTTATATGATAATATTAATAGGTTTATTATATATAGTTATGTGAAATTTTAATATAATTATAGTATGGTAATGAGTATATTTATGTATAAAATATTTATCTATTTGAAAAGATAGTTTTTGATAAAAATAATAATTTACTAATAATAATAATAATAATAACTTTATTATTAATAATAATAATATTGTTAATACTGATACTTATAACAATAATAGAAATTTTATTGATAATGATAATATTTTTATTTCATAGCACTCATCCTAATATTCTAATATCTTCATAAAAATACAAATAATGTTTAGTGTTATTACCAATCTTAATAATAATGATAATAACTGTAGTTTTTAAATGAAACAAAAAGTTTGATAATAATAGTAACGAAAATAATACTTTTGATAAAAATACATAATACTTATCGTTCATAATAATAACAACAATCTTTTTATTATTAATGTTAATATTTATAATGATACTATTTAATGATATTACTATTAAGGATAATAATGTTAATGATAACCATATTAAATAATAACAATCCTAGTTGTAATTGTAACTATAATACTTATAGTAATAATTACAATAATAATAACTCTTAATATGATTAATAATAATAATAATTACGTTTTAGGAGTAACAACAATTATCATAATAATAATAACAACAACTAATAATAATGATGATGATAATAATAATAACAATAACAATAATAATAATAATAATAATAATAATAATAATAATAATAATAATAATAATAATAATAATAATAATAATAATAATAATAATAATAATAATAATAATAATAATAATAATAATAATAATAATAATAATAATAATAATAAATGATAAATAATAATAAATGTTATACCCTTAGAAGCTTTATCTAGAAAAAAATTCCTTGGACCGGGCTCGAACCCTCGACCTCTCAAATAATCATCACCTCCCTAAACCATCTAGTCTGCTGCCATTTTTCTGATATGATATCCCTTTTAATTTATATGAACCGTAATTAAAATGCTTAAAACTCGTCTCCTTCACCCACGATATCAATCAACTTGTATCAAATCATAACCTTGATCTATAACTCGTTTTACGACTTAAGATAAATACACAAACAAGTAATGAGTGATTAAAAGAGAAGAAAAAAAATTATATATATATAAAAATGTTCCTGCCAGCGACGGTTTAAAAAAAAATTGAATTCACATTGTAGCTCGTTTTGGACAAGGATTATAACATGAAATAGTTTGTAATTCGTATATAGAAACCGTTAGAATCGTCAATTGAAACTGAAACATTAAAACAAACTCGAATTTTACCAAGAACAATCTGTTGACTTTTTGACTTCAAAACTTTGACTTGAAAATTCGAATGTGATACGAAGAATTAGCAATTGAAACTTTCCAGATAGTTTCAATGGATGATTCCTAACAGAGCTGCACTTTTACATTTTTGAAAAAAGTTTGAAATCGAATTATGATGGTTTGAGTTGAGAACAGAGGGAACGAGCTTGTTCTTCTTTTTATTTAATTGAGTTTTTTTTTTTATATTCTTGAATAATAATAGCAGACAATATCTCTCAGTGTTTGAAGGATCTCGTAAGATATATAATTGATTTATTTGCTGTTTAGCTGTGAAGAAGATGCCAAACCAATTTCACGAGAATAACAGAAAGATAGAAAAAATAAGGAACAGAATCTATTATTATTGCATATATATATAACTATTATATTTCCTTGAACTGAAATTTTATATCTCTGTAGATATATATATATATATATATATATATATATATATATATATATATATATATATATATATATATATATATATATATATATATATATATATATATATATATATATAACTGGGTTTTTATATTTGTATATATATCTATCAATTTAGTGGTTTTTATATGATTGTATTCATATATATATTTGTTATTATTATTTATAATAAATATAAACTTATTAATAATAATATTGATAAAGATAATAATAAATAATCATTAATAATAATTACAATTGTAATCTTACCACTAATTATAACATGGATAATAATATTATTCATAATAATTTAACAAATCAATTGTATCAAATTTCATATTTAAGTATTTTACATAATAATAATAATAATAATAATAATCACACTGATATTTATATTAAATATTTATTCTAATAATAGTAATGTGGTTAATAATAATGTTAGTAAAGATAACAAATTAAATGCATTAAATTTCATATCCCATATTATTTATAATAATATGACTAATATTGATAATAATGAAAGTAATAATAATATTACTTTAATAACTATATTTTAACTTGTAGTATTTAATAATCATATAATATTATATCATATCTTTTATTGATTAATTATTATTTATAAATTATAATATACATGTAATGATTATGAAATCATATATATTTATATATAGATTCACTTTAAACTACGCTTAATTATTTTATTTCTTTCAATTATTATATATACATTTACATTTACTTTCATATATAAAAATATTTTTATTTACAAACAATGGTTCATGAATCGTCTAGAATAGTTAAAGGTCGAATGTACACATGAATACAGTTCAAAGTTTTTGAGACTTCATCATTACAGATTTTGCTTATTGTGTCGAAATAAAATAAAGATTAAGTTTAAATTTAGTCGAAAATTCCCGGGTCGTCACAGTACCTACCCGTTAAAGAAATTTCGTCCCGAAATTTGAGTGATGTGGTCATGGCTAACAATAGAATTGTTTTCATGATGAATATAAGTTGATAATTAAAGTTTTATCATTATTGAGTAATGAAGATAAAACGATTCGATTATTCGAAGAGTACGAGTGAAGCTATCACAAAAGAATGAAATGAGTAGAAGCAGGTTCGTCTTAACCAATGATGTAATCATGGTTGATTTTATAAAATAAGATGTATCATAATTTTTGACATAGTCATTTTTGAATTCCGGAATTCAAGAGATTTAAAAGAAAATCTATGAAAATCTATAAGATCTGATTCTTCAAAATTTAAGGAAATTAAGATCTCTATAATTAAATACGGTGATCTGCATTAATTACTCTGTCTGATATTTTCACTATAAATTAAGCTCTTCCGTTCCATTATTCTCACCATTCCTATACTTTCTTTCTTAGTTCATACATCCAAAAGATTGTGAAAATGCTTAATCCCGTTCTAATCCTCGATATTTTCCTAATTATCATTTCTGATGGTTTTCAATATTCCTCTAGAAGAATCTGTTTACTTCTACTATTACCTTGGGATGATACTATTCTTAATTATACCGTGTCTTTATATTGCTATTTGTATTAATATTCACGGTTTGTAACTTTCGTGTTGTCCTTGGGCTTTATATTTTCTCTTATATTTCAGAGTCCCTGCTTCCGCCTTTTATAATCATTGTCATTCACAGTAAATGTTCCTTCTTATTTGCAGCGATTTATACCCCCTTTCTATTTCGGAGCTTCATGCTTTTGTTTTCCTTTCGTAAGTAATAGTCCAGAATTCATAGGTATGAAGTTTCGTATAAACCTAATAATATTCTTTAGCAGAAATGATTTGTAATAGCACGATCTTAATAGGTTAAATTACCAGAATTCTAGAGAAAATATAGAACTATCAAGAAAATATGTTCTTGATATGTTTATAGATTAGATAGAATTGTAAGAGTCGTGTAACATTGCACATGATGACGTTATGGTCTGTGAATCATCACGTTTCATTAGAAACTCAGCATGACTTACTGTAATATAATCACGTTGATCAAGTGTCATTATATTATACTAACTCATGAATCAGTTCCCGAAATTACTTTAATAACATTCATATTTTAAGCTCGAAAGTTTACAGAATATAGAAATTAACAGTTTCTATATGATGTAACACTGATAGCATGAAGAGATTCATGATTTCAGGTAAGAATAGTTATGAAAATATTTTCAGAAATATGGAGGATATTTATAATGAAAGATAAGATAATATCTTTGAATATCTAATATCAGAGGATGATAGAAACTATTGTCTGCAAGGGTTTAGAGTAAGGAGCAAGATATTCACTAAAGACTTTAGCAGACATTGAATCATTTGGATTCTTTGAAGTCAAACTTATTCTTTGTGATTTGTCCATGGCTTTCTTCATAGTTTGGCATAATCTGCTTTTCGGTACTAAATTTTCTATTGAATGTTTCCAATATAATGATACACAGGAAGCACGAAGAGGTATATAATCTTGGACGAGAATATTTATGAAAATATCCTCAGAAATATCGAAGATATTGATGATGATATTTTTGGAATTTCTAAGTTCGATGGTTGATGGAGAATGATTTTCCGCAAGATTTTAACATGACTTCGGAGCAAGATATTTTCTAAAGATTTCAACGGATCCAGAATTACCTGAATCCTTTGAATATAGGGTTTGGTCCTTGTATTTGTCCTTTGTCTCCTTCATGGGTAGCTCAATCTGTTTTTCAATACCCAATTTTCTATCGAGCGTTCCTAACACTCCTTTCTTTATCATCAAACTTTTGGCCGTTTAGACCACCTATCATTTTTCTGTTTCCTCTGCATTTAATGCTATGATATCTGAATCATCGGTTATTAATCCGAGGTGGTTTCAGGAGAATTGTGTTTTTAGATGATTAAACGCTGATGGTAACACGGTGGAATATGAAAGGTTCTCTGGTGACAATAAAAGAGCACGCGTATATATCAACGTTATAATAAGGTTGTTTCGTACAAAAAGTCAAAGTTGTCTTGCTGGAGCTGTGACAAAATTGGCTATTTTGAAGAAGAACTGCAAAGTTATTTTGGGTGGTAATAACACTAAAGAAATTAGCACAGCTATGTGTTAAACGTTTACTCAGTTTCCGAGAGTTTTTCAAGTGTATAACTATATGCATCAATCTTTCCTTCCGTAAATGATGTGCGATTGGTTCATCCTCTCGATTGAAATGTTTTCAAGAATCATGAAAGGTTTGGACGAAGATTGTAACCGTCAAGATACAAATGAGGTTTTAGGGTGAAATCAAGTGGCAAACTTGAAGATTTGTTTAGTTTCATATGTTATAGTCAGTATTTTAATTCATTTTAACTGTCCAATGTTATTAGTCCACAGTCGAGAGTCCACAGTTGACAGTCCAATAATTCATATATAGTTTAATATATAATATTCGAATTAATTAATACATGTCGTGACCCGTATACGTCTCAGACTCGATCACAACTCAAAGTATATATATTATTATAGAATCAACCTCAACCCTGTATAGAGAACTCAATCATTACTGCATATAGAGTGTCTATGGTGATTCCAAATAATATATATATATATATGTGTCGATATGATATGTCAAAACTTTGTATACGTGTCTCGATATTTAAAGTGCGTAAAATAAATAACAGAAATTAAATGACGATAAATAAAGTGCGTAAAGTAAATAACAGAAATTAAATGACAATAAATAATATTGTGAGAATATAAATTGCGATAAAATAAATTGCGATTATTAAATTGCGATAAATAAAATGTAATACGGAATTAACAGTTAGCTAGAAACAGTTAGCTAGGATTTTGTTAGCATGGTTTCTTAATAAAATTTAATATTGTTAATTAGTCTGTTTCTAATCAATTTTTATTGTGTCCATTATTTCTTCATTATGCCACTTGTTGGATTCTGTTAGGTCAAAATTCAAATATGAAATTGAATGAAAATGGTTATTCTGTGGTGAACGGATTTGTATATCGGTGGATGTAAGTAGGATAGTAACTGTCTGTTGTATCAGCTTCGACGAATGTACAGTGTAACTTATTAATTTGAAATATGTATATTCCTCGGGTATTACCTACCCGTTAAAATATTTTCACCATTAACAGTTTGTACGAAAGAAATTTTAATTACAATCTTTATGAAAAATATATATACCTATATATTTTCTTCAGATGTAATCATAGATTTAATGAGTCAATATGATATTAAACTCATTTGGTTTACCGTTAGAACAAGAGTATATATATAATCTCTAAAACATTAGAGATTACATAATCGCCATGTCGAACGAAGATAAATGATGTAGAACGTCATGTAGAACGATGATTATACTCGAAGTACAGAATGAGATGTTGAGGCATGTATTATTGATGGTACTGGTGCTGTTATTGATGGTACTGTTGGTGTCGTTGATGTTGCTGAAGCTGGTACATTTTGCACAATATTCTCCAATTTTATTTCTCGAGCGCGAGGTTTGTTGACTTCTTCTATTATTCCGGGATGATTGTCGGTCGGAACGAGCGAATGAATAAGGTTTAGAATTGTGGATAGAATATAATCGTGACGAGATATTCAGGAAAAGAGGGTGAAAATGGTATTTCGGACTGGTTCGCCATAAGTGCTTCGGGTTCTTCGTCAAGAGGTGAATTCGGTTGGTGGAAGGAATCTCCTTCTTCTTGTCTCCATTGATTAAGTCGACTACGAACCCATCAGATGTATTGATATTTGATGATTGGTTGATCCATTCTGGTGACGCTGGTTTCGGAGCTTAGATGAACATCCATGTCGGAATAGTTGTCGGAATCCGAGGAATTCGAACTGGTTGAGGGATTCATCTCGTACGATCAAATGAAGGATTTTTGATAAGAAATAGATTATAGGATGTAGATTAGTACCCTGCAATACATAATTTACATATGCATATATAATACTAAAATCCCACAGTACGGAGGAATCTACAGAAGCTGTCAGGCAAAGGTAACAATAACAGATACGCTAAGAAATGAATTTTGTCTATACACTATTCATGCAGTCATTGCAGTAAGATGTGTCTAGACTTAGAATGATAAGCAAATGATTCCCTAAGAATGATAAGCAGGTAATTTCCTAAGGATGATAAGCAGATGATTTCCGACTAGAAATGATAAGCAAAACTTTTGACATGCAGACACGGTCGAAGTCCAGACTCACTAATGCATCTAAACAACTATCAGTTAGACACACTAATGCAAGACCTAGTTTTCTAAGACCACCGCTCTGATACCAACTGAAAGGACCCGTCCTAATCCATCCGAACGAAGTCCATATCGATTATAAACGATTCACAACGGTTGATTACATCGTGAGGTACTTGACCTCTATATGATACATTTTACAAACATTGCATTCGTTTTTGAAAAGACAATCTTTCATTACATCGAAAATTGATGGCGTGCATACCATTTTATAATATATCTAACTATAACTGACTTAATAATGATCTTGATGAACTCAACGACTCGAATGCAACGTCTTTTGAAATATGTCGTGAATGACTCCAAGTAATATCTTTAAAATGAGTAAATGCACAGCAGAAGATTTCTTTCGTACCTGAGAATAAACATGCTTTCAAGTGTCAACCAAAAGGTTGGTGAGTCCATTAGTTTAACATAAATAATCATTTCATAATTTTAATAGACCACAAGATTTCATATTTCCATTTCTCATAAACGTACGTCCCGTGCATGGAGACAAAAATATCATTCATATGGATTGAACACCTGGTAATCGACATTCACAATATGTATATGAGAATATCCCCATCATTCCGGGATCCTCCTTCGGACATGATATAAATTTCGAAGTACTAAAGCATCCGGTACTTTGGATGGGGCTTGTTGGGCCCGATAGATCTATCTTTAGAGTTCGCGTCAATTAGGGTGTCTGTTCCCTAATTCTTAGATTATCAGACTTAATAAAAAGGGGCATATTCGATTTCGATAATTCAACCATAGAGTGTAGTTTCGATTACTTGTGTCTATTTCGTAAAACAGTTATAAAAACAGCGCATGTATTCTCAGTCCCAAAAATATATATTGCAAAAGCATTTAAAAAAGGATTAATGAAACTCACGCATGTAAATATTGTAAAACGGATAATAAAGCATTTGCATGTATTCTCAGCCCAAAAATGTAATGAGTGAAAAGGGAGTAAATGAAACTCACACTACTGTATTTTGTAGTAAAAATACATATGACGATATTGAACAACTGAACTATGCAGGGTTGGCCTCGGATTCACAAACCTATATCATTTGTATATATATTAAAACATATAATCGTACATTAATAAATTTATTTATTATATCTTTAATTTATATATTATGTATGTTTAATCTGTGTATATATTCATAATGGTTAATATTTATATAGTTACATTAATATATTCATATTTATATACATAATTGTTTAATGTTATATTTAAAAGTCGATTGTTTGTTATTTGTATGTATTTATATGATAATATTAATAGGTTTATTATATATAGTTATGTGAAATTTTAATATAATTATAGTATGGTAATGAGTATATTTATGTATAAAATATTTATCTATTTGAAAAGATAGTTTTTGATAAAAATAATAATTTACTAATAATAATAATAATAATAACTTTATTTTTAATAATAATAATATTGTTAATACTGATACTTATAACAATAATAGAAATTTTATTGATAATGATAATATTTTTATTTCATAGTACTCATCCTAATATTCTAATATCTTCATAAAAATACAAATAATGTTTAGTGTTATTACCAATCTTAATAATAATGATAATAACTATAGTTTTTAAATGAAACGAAAAGTTTGATAATAATAGTAACAAAAATAATACTTTTGATAAAAATACATAATACTTATCGTTCATAATAATAACAACAATCTTTTTATTATTAATGTTAATATTTATAATTATACTATTTAATGATATTACTAGTAAGGATAATAATGTTAATGATAACCATATTAAATAATAACAATCCTAGTTGTAATTGTAACTATAATACTTATAGTAATAATTACAATAATAATAACTCTTAATGTGATTAATAATAATAATAATTACATTTTAGGAGTAACAACAATTATCATAATAATAATAACAACAACTAATAATAATGATGATGATAACAATAATAACAATAACAATAACAATAATAATAATAATAATAATAATAATAATAATAATAATAATAATAATAATAATAATAATAATAATAATAATAATAAATGATAAATAATAATAAATGTTATACCCTTAGAAGTTTTGTCTAGAAAAAAATGCCTTGGACCGGGCTCGAACCCCCGACCTCTCAAATAATCATCACCTCCCTAAACCATCTAGTCTGCTGCCATTTTTCTGATATGATATCCCTTTTAATTTATATGAACCGTAATTAAAATGCTTAAAACTCATTTCCTTCACCCACGATATCAATCAAACTTGTATCAAATCATAACCTTGATCTATAACTCGTTTTAAGACTTAAGATAAATACACAAACAAGTAATGAGTGATTAAAAGAGAAGAAAAAAAATTATATATATATATATATATATATATATATATATATATATATATATATATATATATATATATATATAAATGTTCCTGCCAGCGACGGTTTAAAAAAAAAATTGAATTCACATTGTAGCTCGTTTTGGACAAGGATTATAACATGAAATAGTTTGTAATTCGTATATAGAAACCGTTGGAATCGTCAATTGAAACTGAAACATTAAAACAAACTCGAATTTTACCAAGAACAATCTGTTGACTTTTTAACTTCAAAACTTTGACTTGAAAATTCGAATGTGATACGAAGAATTAGCAATTGAAACTTTCCAGATAGTTTCAATGGATGATTCCTAACAGAGCTGCACTTTTACATTTTTGAAAAAAGTTTGAAATCGAATTATGATGGTTTGAGTTGAGAACAGAGGGAACGAGCTTGTTCTTCTTTTTATTTAATTGAGTTTTTTTTTGTCTAGTATTCTTGAATAATAATAGCAGACAATATCTCTCAGTGTTTGAAGGATCTCGTAAGATATATAATTGATTTATTTGTTGTTTAGCTGTGAAGAAGATGCCAAACCAATTTCACGAGAATAACAGAAAGATAGAAAAAATAAAGAACAGAATCTATTATTATTGCATATATATAACTATTATATTTCCTTGAACTGAAATTTTATATCTCTGTAGATATATATATTATATATATATATATATATATATATATATATATATATATATATATATATATATATATATATATATATAACTGGGTTTTTATATTTGTATATATATCTATCAATTTAGTGGTTTTTATATGATTGTATTCATATATATATTTGTTATTATTATTTATAATAAATATAAACTTATTAATAATAATATTGATAAAGATAATAATAAATAATCATTAATAATAATTACAATTGTAATCTTACCACTAATTATAACATGGATAATAATATTATTCATAATAATTTAACAAATCAATTGTATCAAATTTCATATTTAAGTATTTTACATAATAATAATAATAATCACACTGATATTTATATTAAATATTTATTCTAATAATAGTAATGTTGTTAATAATAATGTTAGTAAAGATAACAAATTAAATGCATTAAATTTCATATCCCATATTATTTATAATAATATAACTAATATTGATAATAATGAAAGTAATAATAATATTACTTTAATAACTATATTTTAACTTGTAGTATTTAATAATCATATAATATTATATCATATCTTTTATTGATTAATTATTATTTATAAATTATAATATACATGTAATGATTATGAAATCATATATATTTATATATAGATTCACTTTAAACTACGCTTAATTATTTTATTTCTTTCAATTATTATATATACATTTACATTTACTTTCATATATAAAAATATTTTTATTTACAAACAATGGTTCATGAATCGTCTAGAATAGTTAAAGGTCGAATGTACACATGAATACAGTTCAAAGTTTTTGAGACTTCATCATTACAGATTTTGCTTATTGTGTCGAAATAAAATAAAGATTAAGTTTAAATTTAGTCGAAAATTCCCGGGTCGTCACAAGGAAGTTGTCGTCCAGACCAGTTGTAGAGTCTACGAAAAACCTTGAAAAGTTTTCGCGAAAATCAGCTGGAAATCCACGGACCTCAGCATCAAACAGGGTCGCCAAGTGGTCAGACTTATCCTAACCATGAGAGGATCTGACTCGTACAATGGGGGGCACCGTGCAAATTAGCTTATAAGACTAATGAATCAGATCCCCAGAAAGGATAATCTCCTTAAAGATCAAAAATCAGCTTTTAAGACTGATATTACTCAATCCTTGAGATTGACCTTAAAGATTGAGAATTATAAACTCATGGAATTCGATGATATCTAAACTCGAGCTTGAACGAGAAAATATTTTGATCAAAATTACAAACCGATTTGTTTTCTGAAAAACCCATTTTCAATGCGTTCATTACCATTGAACGTAAAATCCTAGGAATTCACCTGGAATTCATTAGGTCACCTGAACCAAATCGGGTGTCAACCGTAAGAACGGTGGTTGCATAGCATGATCAAAGACAGGACCTTGTGCCAGACCGAAAAACTATAGGGTGATCTTTACTATTGCTCCTACAAAGGATAGTAATTGCATCCGACACGTTATAGACCATAATCAAAAGCACGTCACGGGACATTGCCGTAACAGTTACTTGTTCAACGCTTTCCTTTACAACCGGACGGTAGTTTACCGAAAGGTAATATACGGAGCAAGTAAACTGGACGTGTTGCTTTTCCAATACAAGGTTAGCAAGTGGGTGACACAAAACCATAAGTTTTGAGCTAAAATTTTCAAATCTGAAACCCACAAAACCCACAAACATTTTGCAAACACCGGTGAAGAGTTATTCCGGAAAACTTATCTAGGGTAAAAGCTAGATTGAATTTTCAAAAGATCAAATGTTTTCATAAAGATCTAATTTCCTAAAGGATCTAAATTTTTATAGTCATGAGAGACTGTAAACCACAACGTTACTATCATTGTTCATACCGCCGTATAGAAATCACTGATGTACAAAGTGTGAAGAATAAAGAAGTGATTCTAGTATTTTTATATCAAGACTATATTGCTTGAGGACAAGCAACGCTCAAGTGTGGGAATATTTGATAATGCTAAAAACGAACACATATTTCATAGCATTATCCTTCAAGAAAGACAAACTTTTAGTTGCAATTGTTCTATTTACAAGTGATAATCGTTTAAATAATAAAAGGTGAAGACAAAAGACAGATTCGACGAATTGAAGACGCAAATGACCAAAAAGCTAAAAAGTACAAAGTACAATCCAAGTGGTTCAAATTATTGATGAGAAACGTCTAAAAATTACAAGAGTACAAGCCGTGAAACACAAAGTACAAGATATTAAATCGTACGAAAAGGCGTTCGAAAATCCGGAACGGAACCGAGACATGAACCAACTTTCAGCGCGCGACGCAACGGACCAAAAATTACAAGTCAACTATGCACAAGAATATAATATAATATATAATTAATTATATATATTATTATATATTATAATTATACGCAGCCCACGTTTTGGATTTAATCTATGAGCTGGATTCCAGACCTCCGTACTCGCGGAGCTTTTATGAAGAAAACATCTGCACTCGCGGAGCTCTACAGTGAAACATGGGCCTATAAAAGGTCGCGCATTCTGATCGATTTTATTCACTCCTTTTTCAATCTCTCTCACGATATATATATATATATATATATATATATATATATATATATATATATATATATATATATATATATATATATATATATATTTTATAATTTTAATTTTAATTTTAATTTAAGATTAATAATAATAATAAGGTTATGTTAGCGAATGTTGTAAGTGTGTAAGTCAAAATTCTGTCCGTGTAAAGCTACGCTATTATTAATCATTGTAAGTTATGTTCAACCTTTTTAAATTAATGTCTCGTAGCTAAGTTATTATTATGCTTATTTAAATCGAAGTAATCATGATGTTGGGCTAAATATTAAAGACGGGGTAATTGGGCTTTGTACCATAATTGGGGTTTGGACAAAAGACCGACACTTGTGGAAATTGGACTATGGGCTATTAATGGGCTTTATATTTGTTTAATTGAATGATAGTTCGTTAATTTAATATAAAGATTTACAATTGGACGTCCCTATAAATAACCATATACACTCGATCGGACACGATGGCCGGGATATTTATAAATACTAATAATCGTTCATTTAACCGGACGCGGGAATGGATTAATAGTCAATGGACTCATTAAAACAGAGGTGAATTATGTACAAGGACACTTGGCGTAATTGTTAACAAAGTATTAAAACCTTGGGTTACACGCAGTCGATATCCTGGTTTAATTATTAAATAAAGTATTAAGACCGTGTTACAGTTTAAGTCCCCAATTAGTTGGAATATTTGACTTCAGATATAAGGTAATTTGACGAGGACACTCGCACTTTATATTTATGACTGATGGACGGTTATGGACAAAAACCAGATGGACATATCGAATAATCCAGGACAAAGGACAATTAACCCATGGTAATAAATTAAAATCAACACGTCAAACATCATGATTACGGAAGTTTAAATAAGCATAATTCCTTTATTTCATATTTCATCGCACTTTTATTTACTGTCATTTTATTTATTGCACTTTTAATTATCGTACTTTTTATTTATCGCACTTTAATTTATCGCAATTCTAATTATCGTCATTTACTTTACGCTTTATATTAAGTTATATTTATTTTTAATATTTTACATTAGGTTTTAATTGCGACTTAAGTTTTAAAATCGACAAACAGGTCATTAAACGGTAAAACCCCCTTTTTATAATAATAATACTACTTGTATATATATTTATATACAAATTTAGTTTTAAAAATATAGCGTTAAATTTGGCTAGTTCCCTGTGGACGAACCGGACTTACTAAAAACTACACTACTGTACGATTAGGTACACTGCCTATAAGTGTTGTAGCAAGGTTTAGGTATATCCACTCTATAAATAAATAAATAACTTGTGTGAAATTGTATCGTATTTAATAGTATTTCATAATAAAAATATAATTATTTCGTACCCCTCTGCTTTAACATCAACCACACAACCGAGACCCACGGCACTTGTGAGGCTTTACTTCGAACAAACTTCCAAACTTCATTAACCGAGAACTCGTGCTTGGTACCCTCATAATCCGGCCACTTTATCATGTCATGACCATCACTTAAAACAAGCGCATTAGCATACGAAAGCTGACGGAATTGGTTAGTCCAGTTCACGGGCCAGACCATATGATTATGGGAAATCATGTCTTTGATAGAAAAATAAGGGTCAAATCCCTCCTGATACATCATACGTGTAGTAACAAAGTTCGATAAAGGTCTTGAATCACACCACACATCATACCACACCGAAGTTCTTTCACCATTATGAATAACATGAAAAAACTGACCTTTTATTTGTTCCCGAATTCCAAGGATACGACGCCAACTCCAACTTGCATTTGAAGGAACATCAATATCCCTAAAGTTACGTACCACAAGCTTATAAGTGTGTACCCATTTCACCCACAAGGACTCTTTATGAGACAAAAGACGCCATATATGCGTAGAAATTAGAGCCACATTCCATTCTTTGAGGTTCTTAATTCCCAATCCACCTTCAAGTTTTGGGAGGCAGACATCCTTCCACTTAACTTTGGCCTTACCCTTCTTTAAAGTACCTTGGCACCATAGAAAGCCTCTCATCAAAGCTTCAATATCGTTCAGGGTAGCACACGGAAGAATGAAAACAGATTGCCAATAAACTTGCATGGAAGATAATACAGAACTAATTAGTTGAAGTCTACCTGCAAACGACAAGAATCTATTCTTCCAATTCTCCACTCTATTTTTCACGTCATCAACAAGGACTTTACAATCCCTATAGTACAATCGTGACGAAATCAACGGAACACCCAAGTATTTTACCGGAAGAGCATCTTCCTCAAAAGGAAGAATATTAAGAATCTGATTTTTAATAGCTTGAGTAACATTAGCAAAATAAGCTTTACTTTTTAGCATGCTCGGGACAAGACCTGACCATAATTTAAATTGGTCCAACGCTTCACTGATAGACTTAATTGTAATAATGTTCGCGTGGGTAAAGATAAACAAATCATCAGCAAAGCATAAATTAATGATTTCTTGTTCTTCACACTTGGGATGAAATTTAAAACCATCAGTTACCTGAGCCTGATTAGCAAGAAGAAGAGAAAGCACTTCCATAACAATCATAAATAAATAAGGTGACATCGGGTCACCCTGGCGTAGACCCCGTTTCCCTTTGAAATAACCATGCACCTCACCGTTAATGTTCAAGGAGAACGACACTGTAGTGATACACTTCATGATCTATCTAACCACGAGAAGATGAAAACCAAAACGAATCAAAATTAATTCAAGAATCTCCCAACTTACTGTGTCATACGCCTTTTGAATGTCTACTTTGAATGCACATCTAGGCGTACCATTTTGTAAATGGTAATTCCGCATCAATTCTTGAGTGAAAAGGATGTTGTCCGATATTCTACGCCCCGGGACAAAAGCCGATTGATTTATATTAATTATCTCGTCCAAAATATCTTTGATACGGTTTGCAATAGTTTTACTAATACATTTGTAGTTTACGTTACAACAAGCAATCGAACGATAGTCCGTTACTTTTGATGGAGTTTCGACATTGGGAACTAAAGCAATAATCGTATGATTAATTTCTTTTAACAATTGCCCGTTCCTAAAGAACTCCCGAACCGCCATAGTAATCTCATCACCTATAGTATCCCAAGAGGACTTGAAAAATTCAGCAGTATATCCATCTGGACCAGGCGATTTATTATTCCCAATACTAAAGATAGCGCTTTTAACTTCCTCTGCAAGGACCGGCCGAATCATAGCATGTGCTTTGGCTTGTGGTACTGTTCGAGTAAACAAGTCAACAGGAACATCATTTGGTGTTGCATCTGATGTAGTACCCAAAAAATTTGCATAATGAAGCACTAAACACTCAGGAACTCCCTGCCCTTCTATAATGTTAACCGTATTATCTTCCACCATAAGAATGTTACTTCTATGTTGTCTACTCTTAACCACTTTATGAAAATAACTTGAATTAATGTCTCCCACCCGAAGCCACTCAATCTTTGCTTTTTGTTGTAAAAAGCGTTCCTCGTCAAGGACCGCATCATTATAAGCATGAAGAAGGTGGCAATGCTCTTCTCGAATTTTAATAGAAAACGGGTTCAAATCAAGTTGACTATGTACCTCATCCAGTTCGGCATTAAGCTTCACAACACTAGTATGGAGATTACCTTGTTGCCACATCAACCGTCTTAAAGGTTTCTTTAAGTCACGTAACTTTTTTACCACCTGAAACATAGGATGGCCGATTAAGGCTCTTCTCCATCCTCGAAAAACTACCTCATCAAATCCCTCCTTATATACTATAGAGTTGCTGAATTTGAAAGATTTAGCTCGAGCAACAATAGTAGAAGGAATCTCTAAAACTGCCGGAGCATGATCAGAAATACGGTAAGGTAGAAAAACTACATAAGCATTCGAAAAGTCATTAATAAAAATATCATTAGCCATGATGCTATCTATCTTTTTCATGATACCATCAGAAGCATGCGGCCTTTGGTTCCAAGTATAATGAAGACCCGAGTGTGAAACATCACTCATTCTCATATGATCAACACAATCACGAAACTCTCTCATTGCAAGGGTAACACGAGAACCCCCTGCAGTCGAATCATCAAGACTAAGAGAAACATTAAAATCCCCCATAATCACCTAAGGGTGATTACCCACAAAATTGGTATGCATACACAAGTTATCCCATAGAGGCCGACGATGGATATAGTAATTATTAGCATACATAATAGAAACATACACACGCTTATCTTCTCGAACCAAATGGAAAAGACAATGAATAACCTGATCCGAAGCATGAATCACAATAACATTAACTATAAGCGGATCCCATCCCATTATGATTCGAGTACCCCCACTGCACATTGAACTATTCGAAGTCCATTGCCATTGATGAAAAACCGAAGCACAAACATTACTCAATTTACTAATATCAACATGAGACTCCAAAATGGTACAAAAACATAAATTATTACCAGTAACTACCTCACGAATCTCTTTCTATTTCGGGATACGATTCAACCCCCGAATATTCCATGTGCAAAGCTATTCATGAGGAAACTTTACAATAGGTGTGCTTGCACCTTCCGTAAGATAATCCCTAGCCTGGTCCGTAATTTCATCATTGCCTTCTATATCACTTTCTTCATCCATAAGTGCTTTGTCCGGATATCGTTGGAGATTAGTATCATTAACCATATCATTACCATCATTCTCATTGTTAAGAGCCCCAAATGGGTTACTTGTTTCAACTGTTTCTTTAGCTTTGCTCGACATTTGTGTACTCACCGGTTGCTGAAGCTTCGAGCGATGCACAAGCTTCGTTTTAGGTTTCCCAATAGCAAACGTAACAGAACGGCGATTCTCCTTATTATTCTTACTTTTTGTCCCCACAGCCTCATAACCATCTTCGTCAACCTGTTTGTTGTCAACTGCAGCAGCAACAACTTGTTTTAGACATTGGGCATCTTTATGACCAAAAATTCCACAAACAGAACACCTAGGTGGCTGCCATTCATACTTAACTCTTATTGTACTTATTGTTTTCGTTTTACCCCCCGGACTTGGTATAGCCACATGAAGTTGTTCTCTCATCTCAAGCTCAGCCGAGACTTCAATCAAAGCGCGTGCAAAATTAGGTCGACCCCATGACTCCTTACACATGGTACTTGTATAAGAGTCTAGCATAATAGGAACACCTATTTTCGACGCCATAATACTCAGCCCATCTTCCGTGAACCCAGCAAGAGGTATATCATGAAGTTTAACCCAAACTGGAACACTAGAAAGCTCCTCTTTTGTCAACGCTATTTCCGGTGACCATTTATTCAAAATAATTGGGATGTTTCTAATGATCCATGGACCACCTTCTAGAGCACCATTCATGCCATTTTCTGTCTCAAATTTAAAAAAGAAAAAACCTTTAGAATTCATCATTACCTTTTCTAGACCAAACTTCCGCCATACATTCGTAGCATAATTCTTAACGACCGGGTATGGCACTCGTTTCCCTAAAAAAATACCCATATAGTGTGTTATTATATCGTTCTTGGACTTCCAATACAGATTCAATTGGGATTTCAACATCGACATCATCTTCTAGGTTGCTAGGGCTAGCTACAAAACGAAAATTAACCTTCTGTTCATGCTGCTTCCCATTCAATTTAGCAAGATAACTAGGCATCTTTGTAGACTGAGCACTTGGTGAAGCATGCAAAACAGTTTTTTCCAGATTCAAAACAGGAACACGGATTTCTTTATTTAACGAAGGAAAATATTTATTAAACTTAGTTCTTTCATCATACCGCTCATCCTTAGATGAGTCAGTATGTGCAATCACCTTCCCCACAGGTGGGTCATGCAATGCTTGAGTCGTATTGTCGTTAGAATCAGGCAGAATTACATGATCCTTAGACATATCGGAACCTGCACCATGGGCTGTATTATCAATCTTATCATTATCAATCGTATCATCAGCCCTACGCCTTGAACTTTCCACACTATCAGATTCCTCATTCGAACTATCTTCTTTACCATCTATAGTTCGACTACGTAAAACCCTAGGTTGGGATTTCGTAGCCTTTTTCTTTGCGCCTCCCGAATTCTTACCCATAACCACAAACACTATACACGATCCAAGATGTCAGATGAAAACAGATTGAGAATAGCGAAGAAGACGAAGGAAGAAAAAACGATTAAGAAAATTCGCCTTAGTCGCCCTATTTTTGCGGAGAGGCTAGGGTTTTTACGTTTGAATAATTCTAATAATATATAATATATATATATATATATATATATATATATATATATATATATATATATATATATATATATATATATATATATATATATATATATATATATATATATTAATTATTAGAATTATTCAAATACTTTGATGACAATACAAAGCTCATCCTATTGATAACAATCACGATCTACTACTCCACTTCTCGATATCCTTATTTCTTCATTTTGATCCGCTCCTACACATTCCAAATCCCAAATGCATCATAATCATGCATATTACCAACTATGAACAAACAAAAATTAGCTCATTGCATTTATCTAGCAGGCCTTATAATCACATAAACTTTACATACGATATCTAGCATAAAGTTAACCTTGATATGTTTTGGGTCTTGTAAAAAAAGTCTATAACGATACACAACATGATACATTGTATAGAGATTTGATACCAGAATTGAAGTTAAAGACAATGAGACAATGAGACTTATGATGAATTCTAAAATTGGGACAATGAGACTTATGAGTTTTAACTTCGTGTATATGAGACAATGAGACTTATGAGTTTTAACTTCGTGTGTGATACTTTATGGTTCGTCTCATTAATTTTGAAAGTCATTTTCAATATATAAAATTGGGCCCTCATTTACATTAATTAGTCAATACATATAATAAGATAAGACTACTAATAATTATCAAGGCAAAAAGAAGTTTTCAAAACAAGCATAGTAAATTGTTTACTTCTTATATAGTTGTCATTTCATTACAAATAAAATAAAACTAATCTCCTAACATTTTCGAAAAAGGAAAGTTATTAGTCAACTGGTATACTAGATACTCTCAAATATATCATATCATTCCCAATAACTATCAACCTCAATCCATTAACCTCAATCCATTAAGTTTCTCACATGGTAGACTTCAAGTAGCTAGTAGTTTGTAAATTAACTAATTACAATTTAAAAATCTATGTTTGAATAATATCCCGTGGTTGTTTTAATATAAAATGCATTATTATTTTTTAAAATTTTTGAGTTTTGACACCTCCAAAATTTTAAACTTTTGTTTAATTGCATACTTTGTACATCATTTTAATTTGAAATGAAAAATGAAACTCGTCATACTCTCATTAATATAATGCACAATAACAATAAACACACAAGGTAACAAATGGTTTAAGACCATTTGCTCAACATTCCATGAGATGTCACTGGCGGCATCCCACTAGGGCGTTTTGAGGCATGAGTTGCGCGTGAACGAGACTAAAACGAAGAAAAGTTTTAATGCTTGAAGGTAAGAAAATAAAACTAATGAAATTTTAATTTATAATACAAAACTAAACAAAATTGATAGATCCTGTGTCAACAATCATTTTTTATAATATTTACCAATATAGACTTCTTTCAGACTTCTTTACAATATTGACAATTACCAATCCAATACAAGTGGTCTAAAATGAAAGGGTCGAGTTCTTTATAGCTTATGGATCTATCTAGGTATTTCATACTCTATACTCTTAATGTCGAATATGTACAAGGAAGCTTCTTTGCCATCCATGTTTCTAAAAATTTGAGTGTGTTTGATATAATTGAATAATTAAGCGGGGAATGTTTCAAAGGTTCATAGTGAATTTGATTTTGAATGACAATAATTTTTTTGATAATCATTGTAAATGAGCAATGTGTTTGATGTATAATTACTGTATTAACCTTTTACATTGATAGACTAGCAGCACATTTGTTTTATTCAATGTTCTTGATATAATTTCATGAGGATATTACATAAAATTTAGACGTTTAATGGTTAAGAAAGTTATTCAATTCGATCTGAATGATTCATCACTGAATGGTGAATAATTTAGCACCATATATCATTCAGATGTAAAAAAACAAATACGCTAAATACTGAATGGTCCAGTATTCAGCGTGAACTATTCAATTGAGAGGTAATCAAACGAAGTCTTCTCCATCATCTTCTATGATCGTCCATTTTTTTTAGACCATCAATGTTAGAGTTAATGACTAAGGTCCACACTATGTGGAGGACTCACCACCTTTTCATCTTATAACACATGGGGAAACTTTTTCAACTCGAATTCAGGCCACGTATTTTTGAAGGAAATAAATTCCTGGGTGAGAATCTAACCCGGATCACGTCCTTCAATTCACTCCTTGATTACCATTCAACCAAATACTCGGTGATCGATCTTCCATTTTAAATTTTACAAATTCGTATGACATGGGTTCTGACAAAAGTCAAGTAACTGAGAAATAATTATCATATTTGAATAACGAGAAATGTACGTAGGTGTTGCATCATAAACAGGTAAGTTTAAAACCATTGACTTTCGCATTTTAGCTTCTACTAATATTTTTTCTTTGTAATAGTCTCAATAAAATAATTGAGCATTATATTTATTTATATAACTACGTACGCATCTTAATCTTTAATTTAATCTACCTATATAAATTATGGAGTATATAGTAGTAGTACGTCCATAATATTATATTAATCCCATTGAAAAGTCTGGATACGACGGCTAACAAAGATTTAACACAGTAAAATGAAAACGACGTTACAACTACTTGCACCAAAATTAAATCAAATAAAGACACGTATACCAGCCTACTAATCTTGCATCCTGCTTTGATATCTCATATTCTCATATGCTCACATTATGTATATGAAAGGTTGCAAAATTTGATAATCGGAGATTAATCGGTCGAGATTTTAAAATGCATATTCGGTAATTTGTTGAATCGAATTGTATTTTTTAAACATTTAATAATATATTTCAAAATTATGTGTTAATATACAAGAAAACCATAAACATAAAATTTAACATAAGTGTTTAAAATCGTTCGGTTTGTTTAAAAAACTCTAAAATTCTAATTTGGATTCAGGTTAAAATATTGACCAATTTTAACTTTAACCGACTTTGATTAACGAATTCGATTTTGACCCATTAATCGATGTTGATTGATTAACTAAACAGATTGTGGAAAAACGAAACAGACTGTTTTCTTTTTGTACGCGGAAGAAACATCCCTAGTGACTAACACATTAGATCCCCACTAGCGAGTAAAACCTCTGGGTGACGAGCTCCGGAGCGACGAGACCCGTAACCAAGTGAATTGTGCACATTGAAGCTCCCTCCGGTCAATAGCCCATTTTAATATGATCTTAGACGTTTAAAAAGGATAACCGGGGATTAATTGGGAGTAATCTGGACTTTTTTACACCGGTGGGATTACCGTATATGTATTCCAAATATAGTTGGAAACCAACTTTACAAGTTACCTTAGTAACACTTTTGGCAGCGTTATTTGTTTGTAATGAGGTGGTTGTAGCATACATACATTTATAGGTAGTAGTAAAAATACTTCGGACTATGTGTTGTACTCCTAATGAAGTGAAGTGAAATTTACGGTATTCTTTAAATCGGGAAAATTTCACCCCTAATTTTTTTGTAATTGCAACTTTTCTTTCATACTCCGTATTAAATTTCAGATACTAAAGCTTTGGTTGTTTGCTTTGTTTTTTTAATAATTAAGGTCTATTTATTCAAAAAAATAAGGGAAAATTTCAGGAAGTGGATTACAACCGAAGCATTTTAATTTCAACTGTGGAAAAAAGCAGGGCATCAGAGGATCGTACTATGTGGTGCCAATATGATAAACACGCATTAGTCAAAAATCATATGATGGGCGATATCAACAAGTAGCTAGACATATTTACTAAACGATCTTTAAAATTTGTTCAATTTCTAACTCAAGGATATTTAGAGTCCAATGAAGCTCAACTATTTAGATTCAATCAGCTCTAGTTGAGCCCGAGTACCAAAGTAGTAGTTCAGCTGACTCGACTCCAATCAAGCTCTAGGTGAGATCGAGTACCTCACGAGTAGTTCAGCTGACTCGACCAGAATCAATGTCACAATAAGCTCGACTCATTGACTATACTCGAATCAATGTCACGAGAAGCTTGGCTCATTTACAGCCCTCCCACAACTTACTACTTCCAAAATTTAGCACTTTTTTGCCACAAACTAAAACATGAAAACATAACAAAAAACTACGAAGATAGATTGAATTAAGCAAAAGATAACTGTTTTTAACACTTGCAATAGTGTAACAACTCAAGAACACTCCTTTGGACGGCTCTAATAGCACAATAAAACCCAAAGGACTCATATAACAAAACACAAAAAAATTAACTATCAAAAACCATAGTATTCAAGGAGGATTATTATCTAAACACCTTGAAAAACACTCTTCTAATTATTAACTAACTGCAAAACTTATAAGCACCCCTTATTAAGTGGTTGTTTGTTCATCATCGCGGCTCATCAACCCGCAATGTGTTCATCCAACAAAGCTCTTAGAGGTCGAGTTCGTCAAAATCCCAATCGGGCAACTCACACCCTTCACTATCATCGAATCCACATAGCTGAAAATCATCAAGATCAACAAATGCATCCAACGGCATATCAATTGTATTGAAAAACATCGAGTCGAGTTCCAATTTCATGTCTAACCCTTGACCTAATTCCGCAAAAGTCAACCCATCTTCAACCTCAAGTGTCTCGATAAGTTCCATAGGTTTCGTTTCATTCATCTCTGAAACAGATGATGTTTCGGTCTCATAAACTGAAGAAGCCGATTTGTGGGTAATGACACCAACCGATTCCTCGGATGCGGTCGGGTTTACCGGCTTCGAAACCGCACCCGACGATGACGGTTTAGTGGGGGTTTTGATGTTATTCGAGCCACCTTTTGAAGCCTCGGCCATGGCTTCAAACTCGAGTTTCTTCATTTCATAAGCTTTAGAAGCTTCTTCAGCAGTATTGTAAGTACCAAGCCAAATCCGTCTTTGTTTAAACGGGTCACGGATTTCAGCAGCCCATTTGCCCCATTTACGTTGCCGGACGCCCCGGTATTTACCGGAAGTTGGCCGGGTTTGACCCGGGGTTATAGTCAAAACCCTTTTTCTTTTGGAAGTTTTTCCGCCGTTACTATCTTGACATGAATTCTCAGTTTCCGTTTCCTTGGTAGTGACCGTTTCCGTACAGCCGCCGTCGTAAACCGCCGGAATCTTGATTTCTCGGACAATCCGTTTTGACCCGTAGGGTTTTTTGTTGGACTTTTCGTCATCGGATGAATCGGTTAAATCCGGGTCGTAGCAAATGACCCGAATTTTTCTCATGTGTTTGCTTTGTTCCGTACTTTTAGAACTGATTCTTGATTTTTTGAGACTCATCTGGGGTTCTTCTTTCAAATTCCGGCGGCTTTTTAGCCGTAAAGAGATAACCTCAAAACAAAATAAAACTATAAAAACTAAAACCCAGCAGAAAAAAAATAAAAATAAAAAATTGAAGGGTTTAGGTTAAAGGCCCTCTCAAGAACAAGAAAAGATCAAATAACCGGTTTATATGAAATCCACCAAAACACTCGACTCCAGAACAAGTCCTGCAAAATATAATCAACACCCAATAAAATTAAGCCAAAACCCATTACAGATCTGTAAAAAAAGGATATAAATTAATGAAATTAAAAATTAGGGTTTAGTAAAAATCATACCTTTTTGGCCTCAAACGCATCGAAACAGTTGGAAAACAGAAAAGAAAACCCTGCTGAAAAACCCAGCAGAGAACAGCGCAAAGAAACACAGCAACAAATGATGAAAATTGGAAACAGAGCTTCAATGGAGCCCCAAGAACAGTCAATAAACTTGCCGACATAAAACCAACCTTCTTCTTTGTTTTCTCTCTCTAAAAACCCCTTTTGAGATTGTGCAATCTTCAAAAAAGAGTAAAATTATTATGAGATTTATAATATATATAGATAGATATAGATATAGAAGAAACTACTCGTATAAAAATTCCCTTTTTTTTATCTACTAATCTTTTAGTGAGGAAAAGGATCAGGTATCAATGGTCAAGATGTGTGATATGAAGATAAAAACAAGTGTGTGTAATTTCACACACAAAATACACAGTTTAATTTTTAAGGAGGTGTACCCACTTGGTAAATTTACTCCGGGATAGGGAAATGATGTAACGCAAATCTCAATAAAAACAAGGTTATTAATTTAATTTAATTTAATACACCGTATATGTAAATGTAAATGTAAGTAAAATAAAATTGCTAATAGATTGAAGTTGGTTTCTTTAAAGGTAAAGAAATCGAATGATGTTTAAGAGTGGGGGATATTTGGAAGCTTAGTGTAATTGCTAATAGATTTTATTTGTAGGTTGTGTTTTCGGGTTCCTTTATTTGGGCCTGTTGTTTTCTGTTGGGCTTAGGGTATATCCGGCCTTTGTATGTCTTTGAATTTTAATATATTTTGCCGTTTACCCAAAAAAAAAATTAAATAAATAAAATTGCTACAGTAAAAACACATTGATATTGATAATTGCAGTGCATAAAGAAAGAAAATAATGTCATACCTGTGTGTTTTTTCCTTTGGTTTTCTCTACCTAAAACCCCACCTCTGTTTTTAAGTGCACTGAAATTATTTTATTTTCTACTTTTTCATTTTTACACTACGTTCTCTGAGTTTTTTTTTTTTTTTTAAGAAATTGGGTAAAGAGAGAATGATATGCGGAGCAATACGTAATACAGTATAAATATAAATATAAATGATTATCAAACGAGAATAATAAATAATAAATAATGATAATAGAAAGTAGAAATATGTAAGCTTTTACCAAGGTAATTTTTTTCAAAAAAGCTACTCTTCTCTGTCTCATTTCAATAGTCTACTTATATTTTCAAAGTCTTTTGTGTTAAACTTTGACTCAAAATATTTTTGTTTGTGCTATATATTATTCGATGAAATTTATATGAATGAATTAATGTTTAAATGTGTTTTCATTAGTATATTTTTTTATCAAATAATATATAACAAAAATAAAGTTATTTTAGGTCAAAGTTGAACAAAAAAGACCTTAAAAGTCAAAACTGGACTATTGGAATAAGACGGAGGGAGTATTAATCTATAAAAACTTGAGGTAATTCAACAAAAAGATGAAGACCCAAATACAAGATACAACAACCCAACAAACCCGAAACTAAACATACCACACACCTAATCAATCATGGGCCTCTCAAAAAAAAAAATTATTATTTTTTATTATTATTATTATTTTTTTTTTTTGCAAAACGACACTAAAACTCTTATATTTGATAGATAAAAACCTTGATAATTATATGGTTTGTGATTCTAACTAACTTTAGATTTCAGAAACTCGAGACATAGAATATTCTGAACATATAATGAGTTTTTCATATGGAAGGTCGGGGGTTCGATTCCCATCTAAAATTTCCTTAACTGATATTTACAAAATCGTAAACCCTAAATGCGTTAGGCGTCAGTTATGGGTAATTGTTTAGGGCCATGTCAATTTTTAGAATCTGAAATTTCTATCAGAGATCTCCGATCAAGTAACACCAAGTTTTCTTATGTTGACAAACTCCAGGTTTGCTACCTTATGGTGTTACACAATTAATTTCAATTGTTGGTCTTCATAGGGGCAATAATTTGTCGAGCGCTACTATTTTATGGTATATGGCTAAACGGTTCGGGTTATGTCGAATCCATTAAAAAATATGCCCATTATTGAAGTTTCTTTTGGAAGAATTTTGTTAAATGTTGATCGATCAATATACTCTTATGAGTGTTTGTATAACCAAATTACAAAAAGTAACTCATTTTGGTTTGTTTTCATATTATGAAATATATGAATATGAAATAGAGAAAAAACTAATGATGGTCATTATTAATTATTAATATTTTAATTTGTTTCAGCATTGTTAGAGTCAAAGATTTGATTTTTTCCGATCTTGTAAGTTAATATACCTTTTTATCACAACTCATTTATCTTATGGCCCAATCCATTAAGATTGTGGACCGATATACCCAAATCAAGGATGGCCCAAGAAATTTATGGAAGCTCTCTAGATCTTTCCCATTGCTTCGTCTATGGAATGATATGGAATGTTCATGGAAATATCTAGACACGTGTATATAATTGAAACTTCTAGTACTTAGATCATAGCCATTGGTTTAGTTTCATCTTAGTCATCCATTTTGATGTAAGAGTAGTATAAATATGAGTGGCCTCATTTGGTACACCACACCTCAAAACTCAAGTATTCTCTCTTGTAAAGCTTTCATAATCAATATAAGTTTTTTCTTTAAGTTTCCACTTGTTCTCTATTTTGTTCTCTTTTACTCACTTGAATCATTGGAAGGCCCGAGCTAAGCTGACTTAGTAGAGACTAAGTGCCGCACGGTGAGCTTATCGAGATAAGCCCGTGACATTTGGTATCAAGATCCAGGTCGATTCAAGGAGATGGCAACCGAGACCGAGAAGAATGTGAGCGCAACTAGTGGTGTGATAGGTGATGAGACTCGTGGCTGGGTAGAGACTCGCCAAGGAGCCAAGAAGAACCGAGGTACGTCCAAAGAATTTGTCGCAAACTTGGACAAGAGGATCATGGATGTAGAGACATCCATGGACGACGTGAAAGCAAAGGTCGAAGACGTCCACCAACGTTTGGATGGTTTGGACTGGGACTTTGACGAATTGAAAGATGATTGCAATAGTGCAATCAACGTGCTAGACATCGACATGAGACGTGAGATCCATGACTTAAGAGGTATGCTCATGGGTGAGATTAGGAAGTTGTGAGGCGAAATGGAGGGGGAGGTCTCCACTATTCACCAACGCCTCGTGGATTTGCAAACCAACATGAACTCTTGTTTGAGGTTCATGGCTAGTGGGGGTGGAAACACTGTATGCAATGCTCCGAAGGTGGACGTTCCTAAGTCGTCACAGTTTGTGGGGAAGCGTGAGCCCGACCGATTGATGATTTTATATGGGAGATGGAACAATACTTGGAGGGAGTCAACATAGTGGATGATGCAATGAAGATCAAGACGGCAACCCGTTACCTGAAGGATACCGCAACATTATGGTGGCTTCGTCGATACGGAGATATCGAGAAAGGTACGGTTAGTATTGATACTTGGGATGATTTCCTTACTGAACTTAAGAATCAATTCTACCCCAAGAATGCTCAAAAGGATGCGATGAGTCGTCTATGTAAATTATATCATTCCGGGACAATTCGGGAGTATATTAAAGAATTCACGAACCTTAGCCTGGAGGTCTGATGTTATGCGAGGTGTATACGAAATAGTTATATTTTTATTGCGAAATACTATTAAATACGATACAATTTTACACAAGTTATTTATTTATTTATAGAATGGGATATACTTAAACCTTGCTACAACACTTATAGGCAGTGTACCTAATCGTAAAGTAGTGTAGTTTTTAGTAAGTCCGGTTCGTTCCGCAGGGAGCTAGCCAAGTTTAACGCTATATTTTTAAACTATATTTGTGTATATATATATATATATATATATATATATATATATATATATATATATATATATATATATATATATATATAAGTAGTATTATTATTATTATTATAAAAGGGGGTTTTTACCGTTTAATGACCGGTTTGTCGATTTTATGTCTTAAGTCACAATTAAAACCTAATGTAAAATATTAAATATAAATACAAATTAATTTAAAGCGTAAAGTAAATGACGATAAATAAAAGTGCGATAATTAAAAGTACGATAATTAAAAGTGCAATAAATAAAATGACAATAAATAAAAGTGCGATGAGATATAAAATAAAGGAATTATGCTTATTTAAACTTCCTTAATCATGATGTTTGACGTGTTGATTTTATTTTATTACCATGGGTTAATTGTCCTTTGTCCTGGATTATTCGATATGTCCATCTGGTTTTTGTCCATAACAGTCCATCAGTCATAAATATAAAGTGCGAGTGTCCTCGTCAAATTATCCTTATAACCGAAGTCAAATATTCCAACTAATTGGGGACTTAAACTATAATAAGGTTTTAATACATTGTTAAAGATTACATCAGGTTATCGACTATGTGCAATCCAAGGTTTTAATACTTTATTAACAATTACACCAAGTGTCCTTGTATATAATCCACCCCTGTTTTAATGAGTCCATTAACTATTAATCCATTCCCGTGTCCGGTTAAATGAACGATTATTAGTATTTATAAATAACCCGCCCATCGTGTCCGATCGAGTGTATATGGTTATTTATAGATACGTCAAATTGTAAATCTCTATATTAAATTAACGAACTATCATTCAGTTAAACAAATATAAAGCCCATTAATAGTCTATAGTCCAATTTCCACAAGTGTCGGTCTTTTATCCAAACCCCAATTATGGTACAAAGCCCAATAACCCCGTCTTTAATATTTAGTCCAACATCATGATTACTTCGGCCTAAATAAGCATAATAATAACTTAGCTACGAGACATTAATTTAAAAAGGTTGAACATAACTTACAATGAGTATTAATCGCGTAATGTTACACGGACAGAGTTTCGACTTACAAACTTACAACATTCGCTACCATAACCTTATTATTATTAATCTTAAATTAAAATTAAAATATATATATATATATATATATATATATATATATATATATATATATATATATATATATATATATATATATATATATATATATATATATATACTGAGAGAGTTAGAGAGAAGATTGAATTAGGTGTACATAATTCGCTGAAACTCGTCGCTATTTATAGAACCTGGCCACACTGTTGGGCTCATGCGATCGCATGAGTTTTACTCATGCTGGTCATGCGATCGCATGGCTGCCTATTCCTGGTCACATATGAATCCAAAACGTGGGCTGCTCGATATTTAAATATTATATAATATAATATATATAATTTCATATAATTATATATATATATATATATATATATATATATATATATATATATATATATATATATATATATATATCATATTATATTCTTGTGCTCCGTTGACTTGTAGTTTTAGCTCCGTTGACTCGCGCGTTGATGCTCGGTTCATGGCCCGGTTCCTGATTTTCGAACGTCCTTTCGTACGATTTAATATCTTGTACTTTGCGTTTCACGGATTGTATTCTTGTAATTTTTAGACGTTTCTCATCAATAATTTGAGCCTCTTGGATTGTACTTTGTACTTTTTAACGTTTTGGTCATTTGCGTCTTCAATTCGTCGAATCTGTCTTTTGTCTTTACCTTTTATTATTTAAACGAATATCACTTGTAAATAGAACAATTGCAACTAAAAGCTTGTCTTTCTTGAGGGATAATGCTATGAAATATATGTTCGTTTTTAGCATTATCAAATATTCCCACACTTGAGCGTTGCTTGTCCTCAAGCAATATAGAACTTTGAATAAAAACATACTTGAATCACTTCTTTATTCTTCACACTTTGTACATCAGTGATTTCTATACGGCAGTATGAACAATGATAGTAACGTTGTGGTTTACAGTCCCACATGACTATGAAAATTTAGATTCTTTAAGGAAATTGGATCTTTATGAAAACTTTTGATCTTTTGAAAATTCAATCTAGCTTTTACCCTAGATAAGTTTTCCGGAATAACCCTTCACCGGTGTTTGCAAATTGTTTTTGTGGGTTTTGTGGGTTTCAGATTTGAAAATTTTAGCTCAAAACTTATGGTTTTATGTCACCCACTTGCTAACCTTGTATTGGGAAAGCAACACGTCCAGTTTACTTGCTCCGTATATTACCTTTTGGTAAACTACCGTCCGGTTGTAAAGGAAAGCATTGAACAAGCAACTGTTAAGGCAATATCCCGTGACATGCTTTTGATTATGGTCTATATCGTGTCAGATGCAATTACTATCCTTTGTAGGAGCAATAGTAAAGATCACCCTATAGTTTTTCGGTCTGGCACAAGGTCCTGTCTTCAACCATGCTATGCAACCACCGTTCTTACGGTTGATACCCGATTTAGTTCAGGTGACCTAATGAATTCCGAATAATTCTTAGGATTTTACTTTCAATGGTAATGAACGCATTGAAAATAGGGTTTTCAGAAAACAAATCGGTTTGTAATTTGATCAAAATATTTTCTCGTTCAAGCTCGAGTTTAGATATCATCGAATTTCATGAGTTTGTAATTCTCAATCTTTAAGGTCAATCCCAAAGATTGAGTAATGTCAGGCTTAAAAGCTGATTTTTGATCTTTAAGGAGATTATCCTTTCTGGGGATCTGATTCATTAGTCTTATAAGCTAATTTGCACGGTGCCCCCCATTGTACGAGACAGATCCTCTCATGGTTAGGATAAGTCTGACCACTTGGCGACCCTGTTTGATGCTGAGGTCCGTGGATTTCCAGCTGATTTTCGAGAAAACTTTTCAAGGTTTTTCGTAGACTCTACAACTGGTCTGGACGACAACTTCCTGACCTAAATCAAGAAGCGCGTGTCTTTTTCTCGGAAGACTTTACTTCTTTTTAAATTCCATTTATATTATAATAAACTGGGTAAAACTGATTAATATCGTCCAAAACAAAAGTATCTTCAATTATTTGTACAAAAATATGTGATATATGTTCTAAATAACTTGGTAAATTTTTCCCACACTTGGCTTTTATTTTCCTTTCTTTGCCTTTTTATTCTCCTCTATTCCATTTTAAATGAATTCAAGCATTTTGGGTTGTTTCTCAATTTATGTCCTTTCCGAGGTAACAATAATTTCGGCGTTAACAACTAGTTTTATCATTCATAAATATGTATAAACATGATTTTGAATTCATTTATTTGAAAAATTTTTAAAATTTTTACTAGAATTGGGTAGTCAGTATATAAGACTAGGGCTGTTCTTTATTATCAGAGAGCACTAGATTTTAATACAACTACTGCGTTACTAGTATTTTTAATGGTAATCAAGTGTTTAAATTAAAATTTTAAAACCCGAAAGAATTTAACCCCTTCCCACACTTAAGATCTTGCAATGCCCTCATTTGCAAGAAATCAATAGCAATTTAAATTATTGAGGGTGATTAGCGTAGAAAAATGATTAAATTTTACCAAAATTTTCAAACATATTGGCGTTTGTTTTGAATGATAAATGGTGCACTTCATTTGTTCATTCCGTCTGTTGTTACATCACACTTGTTTTTCGTTTTATCGTCAAAATTAATAGCTTTTGCTGAACTTAATGTCAGTCTTTGAAAATGCGTTGTTTTACCCTATTGTGTACATGAGATATAATACATACAATACAAATATAAACATGCAAGTTAAATTGAAATGGGACTTAATATCCCACTTTCAAATTACAAAAATGAAATATTAGTACAAAATAATAAAAATATTAAACATTACATTAAAGTATCAAAATGTTAAATGTTTAGCATAAATAGATAAAAATAATAAAAGATAAGAAATCACCAATGGAACACTATTGATTTGGATAGGGATTCCAGTTCATATCATCATTCGGGTTCCATGGTTGGTGATAGGTATTCTGGTAGGCTTGATTGGGGTCGTACAGGTCATAGGGTGGTCGCATGTCGGGCTGATGTGGTGGATAGTAAGCAGGTCGAGTCGGGATGTAGTTATTTGGTACCTGATAGGATAGCTGGCTCATGATTTGGTGCTGATGAACTTGTCAGCTATCGTGTTGGCGTCGCCTGGAAGTCTCATACTCATTCGCGGCTTGCCACTGCTCATACCGACGATGCCTATCCTCATTAGTCATTTCTACCTCATCTATACGCTGGAAAATGTCAGTAGCACTATCCCTAATGACATCCCTAATGTCATCCGCTTCCTCCATCTCCTCATCCGAACCCCTCTCTACCTGTGGATGGCGGCCCTTATATGGTATTGCCTGATTGCGTCTCCTAGTCAATACCTTTGCACCTTGATAGACTTGTAAACCTAAAGTCTTGTCTTGTTCCCTAACCACCATCATTGGACCCCCTTGTTTCCTATCTACACCTAAATACTCTCCAATGAGAGTAACAAAAATACCTCCTCCTATTATTCCCCCGTCCTGTATACCTTCCACCATTTTGGACAGATAAAAACCAATACAGTAGGGGATATTAACAAAGCCTCTAGTGTCTCGAATACACTTAAGGTAAAATAAGTCGTGTAAGGTCATTTTCTCCTTGTTGTTACCTCTTTGTGTAATCGAGTTTGCTAAGAATCTATGTATTATACGAAGCTCGGCTTTATTAATATCTAAATAGGAGTGTCTTCCTCCCCGCGTAAACACATTAAAATTTGACATATGCCTCCTATGGCGTTAGTGTAACGACCCGGAATTTTCCGATCGTTCTATACTTATGAGATTAATATTTACATAAATTAAACCTTACCAACATGATAAGCAATCCAAACTGTTGAGACTTATATTTTTGAAAAAAGTTTTACACAACGTTTGACCATCCAATTTGACCGATGGTATCACGAACTATATAACACACGATAATTATACGATTATGTATATGTACATATCTATACATATTTAACATGATTTAAGGATGGTTTAACATTTCATTGTGAACTAACAATAATGAGTTATAAGTATACTTTGAGACCACTAACTTAAGTTTTCAAAACGATAACTATATGTAACGTTCTTTGACATATATACTTAGAATCTATAATGTGTTGTGATTTATGTCACCAATATGATTTAAGTGTAATGGGATTAATTTGTAACCAAAATAATCTTGATAAATATCGAACAAGTTTGGGGAAGTGTGGAGTGCACACTTGTTTGAACTTATCTTGATTATGACGGGGGTTCGGGGGCAGCGCCCCCGATAAGCGGGGTCCAAGGGGTGGCAAACCCTGGCGGGGTCCAAGGGGTGGCAACCCCTAGCGGGGTCCAAGGGGCAGAGCCCCTAGCTGGGGTCGAGCTGCCAGGTCAGCTTGGAAATTTTTTTTGGGGCTAACATTGCTTTATTAAAAATGTCTTAAAATTTTATTTTTGGCCCGGTTGGACCCAAAAATAAAAGCCCGATTTTGAGCTTCTTTTACCGTATCATACCCATCATCTATACGTATTTACTATTGGTAAATACACATCAAATCAATATCCTTATCAGCCTTAGATCTGCCCTAGATAAGAAGGAATCTTATTTGTAAGCTAGCATACATTATTACTCAAAAATTCAACACAATAATTTGTCCTTGTTCCCTCAACAACCAGACTGTCCTATAAGTATCACCATTACCTTGTTTTTTCATTTCATTCTTACAACCATCTTTCTCTAACCAAAAACACACTCTTAGGAACTCTAAGTGTTCTTCACAATCTCAGCAAATACTCATGAAGAACTAGCTTCATGAACAACCTATAATCATCATAAGAAAGTTTGATCAAGATTATTTTCTATCTTTTCCAGTAGCTTTATCCAAGTAACTTGAGGTAGTAACCTTATTCATAATCTTATTCAATTCATATTTATATAGCTATCTTATTTTGTGTTATAAAATTTTTAACAACAAGAACATAGTTTGAATGATTTCAAACCTGTTCGCAAACTAAATAGATCCTTCTAATTTGATTTTTAAAACACTTCAAAACCTGTAATATATCATATTATGACAAAATCGGATTAATCATATCTTGGCTAATTAACATAATATTTAATATATATTTACTTATGATTTGATTTTATATATTTCAGGACCACCCGTAAACAACACGAGAAGATTAATCATAAGACCTCATGATTGTACGCAACACGTCATCTGACAACACGGTACTTTATGTACGCAACACGTCATTTGACAACATGGTACCATGGGTCGAGATTAATTCTGATCAATACGAATACGATGGGGTCTTTATTTATTTTATTGAGCAACTAATTGTGGACCATTAACAACAGACTGCTAACTACGAACTAAGAAAATATTAAAAGTATTATAAGTATATATATATATGTAACGATTACTTGAAAAGAAAATATGTTGATATATTATATATATGGTTAGGTTCGTGATATCTATCGGAGACCAAGTCGAGTTAAATACCTTCAAGGAAAAGGTGAGTATATAGTCTCACTTTTAAACTCTAAATATTTCGGGATGAGAATACATGCATTTTATGATTTACGTTATGGACACAAGTGATTAAAATTATATATTCTACGTTGAGTTGTACCACTGGCATATCTCCCTGTAACTTGGTAACTACTGTTTACATGCAGTATTGTAAACGCGAATCCTGTTGATAGATCTATCGGGCCTGACAACCCCAACCGGACTGGACGACCAGTATTCAACGGTTGCACAGTACTTCGTTTTGGTGACTACACTTGGTACGGTGTAGTAAGATTTCATAATAAAGGGAATATGCGACGTTGATTAAATGTTAAGTATGGTTATCAAGTGCTCAACAACTTAGAATATTTTTATTAAAATGTTTATATATGAAATCTTGTGGTCTATATTCATAACGCTGCCGGCATTAAACCTATATCTCACCAACTTTATGTTGACGTTTTAAGCATGTTTATTCTCAGGTGATAACTAAAAGCTTCCGCTGCAACATGTTAAATTTAAGCAAGATCTTGAGTATGCATATTTGTGTCAAAAATAAAACTGCATATCGGAGGATTTGTAATGTACAATATGTTGGAAGTCGTATTGTTATTATCACATGTAAAGTTTGTAAGTCTAAGATTATCGCTAAACGATAATCATTATCATCTTGTTTAAACCTTGTATTTGTAATAAAAGTTATGGTTTGTATTGTAAAAACGAATGCAGTTTTTAAAAAACGTCGCATATAGAGGTCAATACCTCGCGATGAAATCATATGTTATTGTATTCGTCCTTATGGTTAAGGTCGGGTTATGACAGTTAGCGTCAAAATTTTATCTACCCTCTCACCATGATAAATCAAATTTGTACAATCAGGTGATAGTAATTCAGCGGGAGTATAAATCTGTAAAGCCCTGGCCATGTCCAGCATGGACATCCTGTACATCCTACGGCCAAGTAAAAATCTAAGAAAAATCTTATCGTCTAACCTATCTACATCCTTATTAAAAGCTATAGTACTCATTAGTTCAACACACCACTCCTTATATACAGGCCTACGAGTGGTAAATAAACGTTTTCAATCGAAAAAAGAAGAGCTGTCATACCTTTGGATTAGATGCTGCCTAACTGGGTTAGCTAGGTGGACTTTTTTCAAAGGCTCCCAATCTATTACCCTTGGTACTTCTATATTTTTGGTCCAAAGCTTAAATTTGTTACTTTGGTATGTCGGGTAATCTCTCCAACTTCTATCAAATCTTAAATTGGGGTGCAACTATTCTTCATGAATTTTTGGGTGTTCTATTATATGGTGAACGAGAAATATTACGTAGGCAATAAAAAATTGTGGTTCTGGTTCATAGTATGGCACGTGTTGATCATAATGTTGTTGTTGTTCAGGTTGTTGTTCCGGTTCGTGATATTGCATCTCTGGTTGTGGTTCCGGATCAGGTTGCCTAGACGATGATGCACCGTCCGTATCTATATTTCTCTGCAAAACACATTAAATATAAAATTTGTGCATCCAAATATGCATTAGTGTTAGCAAAATAATAAATTAAAACAATTACAATAACATGTTTAATCTATATTAAACTTATACTCATTTTCATATTTTTATCAATTCTATACATTTTCAAATAATCATATATGAAAATGTTTACAAAGTTCATAAGCTTTTATCTCAAATAACATGTCAAAATAATCATTACTAGCAATTAAACAAGTTTTAAATGGCATTTATATCAAATTAATCAAGTTCATGAATTTTAGACTTAAAAAGTCCACTTTAATTCTCAAAAATCATGTTTAGGATTAAAGTTTGGATCAATTAACAACCTAAACATGTTACACTACTTAATTTAGCACTAATTCATAACAAAAATCGGCCATAACCTGTTTATATCAAAAAGCCCCAAATTGCTCAAGAACACAAACCCTAGATTTCTAAAATTTTTGAAATTTTTGGCTTCAAATCATGTTAAATAGCATCAATCTAGGTTATACATGCATAATATACTAACAATTTAACTCTAATTATACTAGAAATTAACAAAATTAAATTATTGCAATTAATTAAAATTATCACAAAAAGTAGGAAATTTATAAGTTTAGGGGTGAAATTTTTACCTTCCTGCTTCCCCATCTGAGAAAAGACATGATTATAGCAGATTATTGTGACGAATTTCGTTGATTTTGGTGAAAAATTGGTGAAATTTGAGGGTGTTTGGGAGAGTTTTCGTGTATGTGTGTGTTGAAGTGGGAAGACAGAGAACTCGCTGCCTTTTGTTCCTGACCAGCATTCTGGGGCCATGCGATCGCATGGTTACCCAGTGCAACTCCCATGCGATCGCATGGGGTGTGGCATATTTTTTTTAAAAAAAAAAAACTTTAACTTATAAAACAAATATTAATTAATTTTAAAAATTTGTTTCTTTTAATAATGAGGGCATTTAGGTACGTTGATCTAGTTCGTCCCTCGACAAAATTTTAAAATTTTTTATTTTAAAACGTTGTTTTAAAAGCTAAGATTTTTGGATTTTTTAATGTTTTGGCATACTTTAGATCAATAAAATTAAAAATAGTGATAATAAAATTTCTCGTCCCGCCCTCGGGTAAAGCAATTTCGGTTCAACGACCTAGTTTTCAACTCACGACGAATTTTAAATATCAAATTTTTAACTTAATAAAATAAGGTACATTTTTGTTTTTAAATTCACACAAAACTTAAATTTAAAATGCATAAAATTAAAAATTCATATTAATATCATTAATATTTATATATTTTAGTTTTACAAAATTATATTAAAAATATTAGTTTTTTTAAAATATTTACAAACTTAAATATATTGATTTTAAAAATTTACAATATTAATTTTAAAAATATGGTAAAAATAAAATTAAAAATCTTTTTGGTCTTTTATACCACTTTAATCAATCAAATATTATCAAAAATATACGCCCCTCTTTTGGGTAAAGTAATTTCGGCTATATTACCTAGTTTTACTCCTGACGAATTTTTGAAATATTTTGGATTGATTGATTAAAGATATTTATACCTTATGAATAAACGGTAAATTTCGCAGTGATGAATTAAATTTTTGTATGATATCAATAATTTCGGTTTCGCGTACCTAATTTTATTAAATATCAATTTAATACTTTATAGCGAATGATTCAGCGTTTATTATCAAAAGGTTAAAAGCAATAAATAAAAACAAATAAAAACTGTACATACTTACCTGTGAGATAGAATTCTCAGTGAACTGATTTAGCCGACTCATAGGAGAATCGTGTGATTTGGTTTTCCATAGCTACATAAGCGTAACCTCGATTTTTCAATAACTTTTCTTCTAAATATATGAACGGTCCTTCTCTGCATAAAGTAACGAACTCGGTATTGGAATGTGTCTGATTGTTTGAACATTTACCTTCGTGTGACCATTTTCTGCATTTATGACAACTTTCAAGGTGTTGTGCTCTTCTTTTTGTTGCGAATTTTGATTTTCCTCTACTAAAATGTATCTTATTATGATTGTTCTTGAGTTCTTTCCTTACTTCGTCCATTTTTTCTCTTATGAATGATACCAGTTCACTCGGAAAAGTGTTATTATTACGTTTAGTAATCATAGCGTGTAGTAGTAGACCATGGTTCAGATCAAAGGAATTTTTCCTCTCGTAAAACCTAAAAGAAATAAAAATTCAGAATGGAGGGAGAAGACTAGTTCTTTAGGGTCTGCTAGGGAAAGACCATGCAGATTCCATTTTCGAAAACTACACGAAAACAGAATATCTAACTCTAACAAAAATTCATATTACCCTAAAAAGATTCGAATCTTCCCACACTTAGTTAGCTGTGGTGTCAAAATTGTGATTAACTTCATCTTCAACTTCCATTGGATTATCTATGTAATGTTTAACTCTATGACCATTAACCTTAAATTCAATCCCATTTGAATTTATCAACTCTATTGTTCCATATGGGAAAACTCTTTTGACTATGAATGGTCCAGACCATCTTGATTTCAATTTTCCAGGAAATAGCTTGAATCGTGAATTGAAAAGAAGAACTCTGTCTCCTTCTTTAAATTCTTTTGAACTTCTGATTCTTTTATCATGCCATTTCTTGGTTCTTTCTTTATAGATTAACGAATTTTCTTATGCTTCATGTCTCAATTCTTCTAATTCATTTAGTTGACTTAACCGTAGACGTCCAGCTTCATGTAAATCAAGACTACATGTCTTCAAAGCCCAAAATGCTTTGTGCTCAATTTCTACTGGAAGGTGACATGCTTTTCCGTAAATGAGTCTAAAAGGTGTGGTTCCAATTGGAGTTTTGTAGACTGTTCTAAAAGCCCAGAGTGCATTCTCCAATTTCATGGACCATTCCTTCGGATTTGATCCTACAATTTTCTCTAGAATACGTTTTAAAGCTCAGTTGGTATTTTCAACTTGTCCACTTGTTTGTGGATGATAAGCGGTTGAGATTTTATGAGTTACTCCATATCTTTTGAGAACTTTCTCAAGTTGATTATTACAAAAATGAGTACCCCGATCACTTATTAAAGCTTTCGGTGTTCCAAATCTAGCAAAAAGACGTTTTAAGAAGTTGACTACAACTCGTGCATCGTTAGTCGGGAGAGCTTGTGCTTCCGCCCATTTAGATACATAATCAATGGCAACGAGAATATAGAGATTATTATGAGATTTTAGAAATGGACCCATAAAGGCAATACCCCAAACGTCAAATACTTCACATATTTAAATGACATTTTGTGGCATTTCATCGCGTTGACTTATTTTTCCGGCCCTTTGACAAGCATCACAGGATTTACAAAGAAGGTGTGTGTCTTTGAAAATTGTAGGCCAAAAGAATCCAGTGTCGTAAACTTTTCTTACTGTGAGTTGAGGCCCATAATGCCCTCCTGTTGGTCCTGTGTGACAATGATTTAAAATTTGACTAACTTCATCCCCGAATACGCATCGACGTATTATTCCATCGGGACAACTTTTAAACAAATGTGGATCTTCCCAAAATTAGTGTTTTATATCACTAAAGAATTTCTTTCGTTTTTGGTACGACAACCCCTTTTCAAGGAATCCACATACTAAGTAGTTTGCATAGTCTGCAAACCATGGAATTTCATTATATCGATCTTCAAAAGATATTCATCAGGAAAGTTATCTTGTATGGCCGATTCATTTAGAACTTCTAATTCGGGATTTTCAAGACGAGAAAGATGATCAGCGGCGAGATTTTCTGCTCCCTTTTTGTCTCGGATTTCAATATCGAACTCTTGTAAGAGTAAGATCCAACGGATTAATCGTGGTTTGGCATCTTGTTTCGAAAATAGGTATCTAAGAGCAGAATGGTCGGTATAGATCACCGTTTTAGCTAGAACGAGATATGAACGAAATTTGTCAAAAGCAAAGACAATAGCAAGGAGTTCTTTTTCAGTAGTTGTGTAATTCGTTTGTGCTCCTTGTAACGTCTTACTAGCGTAATAGATAGGTTGAAATCGTTTTTCAATCCTTTGTCCTAAAACGGCTCCCATTGCAAAATTACTTGCATCGCACATAAGTTCAAATGGTAGATTCCAATTTGGAGTTATCATGATCGGCGCATTAGTGAGTTTTTCTTTAAGAATATTAAAAGATTTAATGCATTCATCTGAAAAGATGAATGGAGCATCCTTTTCTAGGAGTTTATTCATAGGAGTGGCAATTTTAGAAAAGTCTTTTATGAAATGTCGGTAAAAATCGGCATGCCCTAGAAAACTCCTAACTCCTCTAACATTGGTGGGATGTGAAAGTTTAGCAATTACATCTACTTTTGCTCTATCCACTTCAATTCCTTTCTTTGAAATTTTATGACCAAGAACGATGCCTTCTTTAACCATGAAATGGCATTTCTCCCAATTAAAAACTAGATTTGATTGTTCACATCTAATAAGCATTCGTTTAAGATTAACTAGACATGTTTCAAAAGTATCACCGAAGACTGAAAAGTCATCCATGAAAACTTCCATGCATTCTTCTATCATGTCGTGAAAAATAGCCATCATGCACCTTTGAAAGGTTGCAAGGGCATTGCAAAGTCCAAATGGCATGCGTTTGTAAGAAAAAGTACCATAAGGGCACGTGAATGTGGTTTTCTCTTGGTCCTCGGGTGCGATTGGAATTTGAAAGTATCCGGAGAAACCGTCAAGAAAACAATAGTAACTGTTTTCGGCTAATCTTTCTAACATTTGATCAATGAAAGGTAAAAGAAAGTGATCTTTTCTGGTGGCGTCATTTAATTTTCTATAATCAATACAAACACGCCATCCAGTTACAGTCCTAGTAGGAATAAGCTCATTTTTTTCATTTGTGATGACAGTCATGCTACCCTTCTTAGGTACGCATTGAACTGGGCTTACCCATGGACTATCAGAGATTGAATAAATTAAACCTGCATCTAGCAGTTTAATAATTTCTTTTTTAATAACATCTTGCATATTAGGATTTAGTCTTCGTTGGCATTGCACATAGGTTTTATGACCTTCTTCCATAAGGATTTTATGTGTGCAATACGAAGGACTTATGCCTTTAATGTCATGAATCATCCATGCAATAGCTGGTTGATGAGCTTTTAACATAGAAATGAGTCAAGATTTTTCATTTTTCGTAAGAGAAGACGATATTATTACAGGTAATTCAGATTCACCATGTAAATAAGCATATTCCAAATGGTTTGGAAGTGGCTTTAACTCTAATATCGGTGGTTCTTCTATCGATGATTTATATCGATATTTGTCTTCCTCTTTTAGCATTTGAATTTCTTCTATTGTTGGTTCGTATTCATTAGCTATTAGTGTGGCTAACATTTCAGCTTCATCAATTGGTTCAGTTCCTTCTCCTAAAGAACATTCTCATGTTCCTTGTAATTCTGGAAATTCTTCTAACAATTCTGCATGTGAATCTATAGTTTGAATATAATAACATGTATCATCTGCAGATTGCGGTTGTTGCATGGCTCTATCAACAGAAAAGGTAACACTCTCGTCCTCTATACTTAGGGTCAGTTTCTTATCGAACACGTCTATTATTGCTTTAGCCGTATTTAAGAATGGTCTTCCTAATATGAGAGGAACTCGAGAATCTTCTTCCATGTCCAAAATAACAAAATCTACTGGAAATACTAAAGTACCAACTTTAACTAGCATGTTCTCCATTATCCCTCTAGGATATTTTACTGATCGATCGACTAGTTGTATACTTATTCGTGTTGGTTACAATTCTCCGAGGTCTAGTTTAGTGTATAATGAATATGGCATTAAATTTATAATAGCACCTAAGTCTGCCAATGCTTCTATTGAACTAAGACTACCCAGAAAACATGGAATTGTGAAACTTCCTGGATTTGATAATTTTTCTGGTATCTTATTCAACAGTACTGCAGAACAATTAGCATTCATTGTAACAGCCGAGAGGTCTTCCATTTTCTTTCTATTTGTGATTAGATCTTTCAAGAATTTGGCATACCTAGGCATTCCTGAAATCACATCAATGAAAGGAAGATTGACATTTATTTGTTTAAACATATCCAAGAATTTGGATTGCTCGGCTTCAAGTCTTTCTTTTCTCATTTTACTCGGGTAAGGAAGTGGTGGTTGGTATGGTTTAACATAAGGTTTAGCCTTAACTGTGTTATCTTCATTAACCTTTTCAACTACCGGTTCTTTTTCCTTTTCTTGCTCAGGCTGTGGTGCCTGTGTAGTAGGAATAGAGTCATCAGAAATTACAGGCATTTCAGGTGGTTTAAGTGTAATACCACTTCTCGTGGTAATGGCTTTAGCTGTTTCATTCCGGGGGTCAGCATTTGTATCGCTGGGTAGACTTCCCGGTTTTCTTTCACTTATCAACCTTGCTAGGTTACTTACTTCTTGTTCCAGATTTTGGATTGAAGCTTGTTGATTTCTAAATGCTTGAGCATTTTATTCATTAATTTGTTTCTGAGATGTGAAAAATTGCGTTTGAGATTCAACTAGCTTTGACATCATATCTTCTAATTTTGTTTTTTTTTTGTCATCGGTTTGTGATGGTTTATTTTGAAAAATAGGTCTTTGCTGGTTGTAAGTATTATTAGATACTTGTTGATTGCTAGGACCTTGTTGATTGCTGTATGGAAAATTTCGGTTATAATTCTGATTTTGATTGTAGATTGATCTTGGCGGTTGATAATTATTCTGATAATTATTTTCAGGCCTTTGGTTCATGTATGAAACATTCTCTCTTTGTTCCATTGTTTGTTCAATACTGAGACAATCTTTTGTCAAATGTGGTCCTCCACACTGCTCACAACTAATTCGTATTGCGTGAATATCTTTAGTCATCTTTTCCATTCGTCTCTCGAAAGCATCTATCTTTGCGGAAATGGAATCAAAGTCATGGCTAGAATCGGCTTTAGCCGCTTTAAATGATCTAACGATGTCTTTTTCTTGATGCCACTCATATGAGTGGGAAGCAGTGTTATCAATAATTTTGTAAGCTTCAGTTGCGGTTTTCTTCATAATGGAACCACCAGCTGCTATGTCGATGTCTTTTCGTGTAGTAATATCGCATCCTTGGTAGAATATTTGTACTATTTGATAAGTGTCTAAACCATGTTGAGGACTTCCTCTTAACAACTTTCCAAATCTTGTCCACGCCTCATATAGAGTTTCATTTGGCTTCTGTGTGAACGTAACTATTTCTCCTTGAAGTCTCACGGCTTTAGATGCCGGAAAGAATTGTTTAAGAAAATTTTCAACTAAGACATCCCATGTATCAATCGCCCCTTCAGGTAACGATTCTAACCAATCTTTGGCTTCCCCCTTTAAAGTCCTTCGGCGCACCACTAAATTGGCATTGATTAGTTATCATGTGTAGGATTTGTCCTTTGATTTCATAATCTGGTGCACTAATGTCTGGTTGAGTAATGACATGACCTTGGCCAGTACGTTTAGCCCTCATTCGGTCTTCCATACTTAGAGGTTCCAGATTTTCCATGATTGAAATTGTTGAATCTGAATCACTAGAGGATTCTGACTTAATGGTTTCTTCCTCGACAATTTCTGAATGAGTGATTTGTGGTTCAGGAGGAATGATTAGTGGTTCAGGATCTCTGAATTGTCCCTGAATATCCTCCGGATTCTCAATTGTAAGGTCGCGTTCAAAAAATGGATTATCGGAAATTTGAATTGGAGTACTTGTTCGACTAGACGACGATTCTAAAGAAAAATCAACGGCGACAATGTTGGCTAGATGTCTTGATCGAGTTACAGGTGGTGAACGTATGAAAGGTGGTGAACGTTTTGCTCGATGCATTCACTGAGTATCCTATTAGTTATAAAAGATAAAAATTATTAAAGCTATTAAATTAATAGACTTTTCTGATTTTGCCCACGTTTCGAATAGCCAATAGATGCAGCAGGTAGCCAGGACCCTTTAAATCGGAAGCCCACAACTCGCCACTAACAAATCGAACTATTACTACGAACCAGAAAATTTTGGATGTCTATCAATTTAACCGCTTAAAATAAGTTTTCGTCGAAATTTAAAGAAAATAAAATCTATGTCCTAAAAACTAGAGCGTCGAGAAATAAGAAAGAAAAAGAGTGCGTCGGAAAACGTCGAAAAATAATAATAAGAAAGTAAGGCGTCGAAACTTAAAAGACTAAAAACTAAAAATTACGTCTAAAGGTATTAAAGCTTAAAGGAATTCTATTTCCAAAACGGTAATAACTTAAATAGGCACTAAAATCTATAAAATATTAAAGCGATAAGCGACGTCGTAAATTTCTAAAGCGTCTAAATCTTAATCTAAAGAAAAAGCACTTAAGGGATTTTATGGCAAAGCCTAAAAATCTAGAAATAAAAATAAACTATTGCAAAAACTAATCTTAAAACTAATTACGATGGATAAATATACAATTTACGAATAAAAAGATACAAAATATAAAAATAAAACTTAAAGTTATAAAAATACAATTTTTATAAAAATATTATTTTTATATTACTTATTTTATAAAAGTATCAATTTTATATTTAATAAAACTAATTAAAACTTAATATTACAAATTAATTAAAAACTAAACTAAATAATAAAATCCTTAACCCTAATTACTTAATTAATAATAATTATATTAAAAACCTAACCCTAATCCGTACCAGTTAAGGTTTCAGATCTGTCAAGTCACCTCATGCGATCGCATGAGGTTAACTTGTTAGTGCCATGCGGTCGCATGGGTTCGGGTTCCAGGCCAGATTGTTTTGGCTGCTACAGTACGGCCCGATTACTTTTATTTTTTTACTTCTATTTTTAACTTATATAAAATATTTATATAAAATAAATGCAAAATTATATTTTAAAAACTAAAATAAAAATAGAAATACTTTATAATTTTTATATATTTTTAACAAACTAATATATATATATATATATATATATATATATATATATATATATATATATATTATGTTTTTATATTTTTGTATTTTTAACAAAATATTTTTACAAAATAAGAAATATTATATTTTTACAAAAATATCTTAAAAACTAATTTTTTTTATAGCGTTTAGCTTTCGGCGTTGATGAAGTTCTCCTGCAGCGGCGCCAAAAATACTTGATGTTATGCGAGGTGTATACGAAATAGTTATATTTTTATTGCGAAATACTATTAAATACGATACAATTTTACACAAATTATTTATTTATTTATAGAATGAGATATACCTAAACCTTGCTACAACACTTATAGGCAGTGTACTTAATCGTAAAGTAGTGTAGTTTTTAGTAAGTGCGGTTCGTTCCGCAGGGAGCTAGCCAAGTTTAACGCTATATTTTTAAAATATATTTGTATATATATATATATATATATATATATATATATATATATATATATATATATATATATATATATATAAGTAGTATTATTATTATTATAAAAGGGGGTTTTTACCGTTTAATGACCGGTTTGTCGATTTTATGTCTTAAGTCACAATTAAAACCTAATGTAAAATATTAAATATAAATACAACTTAATTTAAAGCATAAAGTAAATGACAATAAATAAAAGTGCGATAATTAAAAGTACGATAATTAAAAGTGCAATAAATAAAATGACAATAAATAAAAGTGCGATGAGATATAAAATAAAGGAATTATGCTTATTTAAACTTCCGTAATCATGATGTTTGACGTGTTGATTTTAATTTATTACCATGGGTTAATTGTCCTTTGTCCCGGATTATTCGATATGTCCATCTGGTTTTTGTCCATAACAGTCCATCAGTCATAAATATAAAGTGCGAGTGTCCTCGTCAAATTATCCTTATACCCGAAGTCAAATATTCCAACTAATTGGGGACTTAAACTGTAATAAGGTTTTAATACATTGTTAATGATTACACCAGGTTATCGACTGTGTGCAATCCAAGGTTTTAATACTTTATTAACAATTACACCAAGTGTCCTTGTATGTAATTGTGACGATCGCTCCAAATCTATATGTACGAATACGTCATTCATCGATTTCATTGTGAGGTATTTGACCTCTATATGATACGTTTTATAAACATTGCATTCTTTTGAAAAGGTATACCATAATGAATATTTAAATCCAAGGTTTTCGACATCTGATGATTTCTACATATAGACAATCACCGTAAATAATAGTCTACAATAATACTTCCGTTGATAATGCAGTCAAAATAGATACATGATGATGGTTTTGTGAATGCAACATTTTCTTGAATAAAGCATGTATGACTCCATGCACAAAGCTTGTCTAACATATAAGCAAACAGCGAAAGACTTCTAGGGAACCTGAGAATAAACATGCTAACAAGTGTCAACACAAAGGTTGGTGAGTTCATAGTTTTAATGTATCGCATAATCTGTATATAAAGGTGGATCATAAGATTTCAGTTGTTTCATCCAGAAACGTTTATCAAAATATTCTACGAAATTGAGCACCCTGGTAACTAAACTTTAACGTTATTATAATTACCCCTGTTTTAACATACATGCAACCAACATGTACAATACACGCAATCCAACGTGTACTAACCTCAAATAGCATACGTCTGTTTTATAGTTCAGGCTAGGGTTTCTATACCTGGAACAGACGGGGATGTCAAGCCCTATGGATCCATATACAACTATTCGCGCCCACCAGTTCTTATAACCGGCAGTTACTAGTTACCAAAGCTAAGGGATTTTCGGTTCAAACTCGGTGTAGAATTTAGTATGTACTTGTATCCATTGCGTTTAAAATAAAGTGCATGTATTCTCAGCCCAAAAATATAGATTGCAAAAGCAATTAAAAAGGGAGCATATGAAACTCACCTTAGCAGCACATAAAGTCGTTCACCGAAATGTGACCGAAACTCGGAATACCAAATAACCGTAGATCTCAACCTAGAGAACATATGTTGGTCAATAAATGTCTATCAAGCTAGGCCAAGTCATAGTGTATCACAATCCTAATGCTCGAGATCGACATTGTGACGATCGCTCCAAATCCATATGGACGAACACGTCATTCATTGATTTCATTGCGAGGTATTTGACCTCTATGTCATACATTTTGTAACATTGTATTCGTTTGAAAAGGTATTTCATAAATGAATATATAAATTCCAGGTTTTTAACATCTGATGATTCCTACGTATAGACAATCACCATTTAAATGGTTTACAATAATACATATGTTGACAATACAGTCAAAATAAGATACATGGTAATGGTTTGGTGAATGCAAGTTTCTTGTATATAGCATGTATGACTCCAAGCACATATCTTGTATCACGTATAAGCAAACAGCGGAAGACTTCTAGAATCCTGAGAATAAACATGCTAACAAGTGTCAACACAAAGGTTGGTGAGTTCATAGTTTTAGTATTTCGCATAATCTGTATATAAAAATGGATCACAAGATTTCAGTTGTTTCATCCAGAAACGTTTATCAAAATGTTCTACAAGAATGAGCACCCTAGTAACCAAGCCTTAACGTCTATAATAAGTACCCCTCGTTTAACATGCAACCAACATGTACAATACACGCAATCCAACGTGTACTAACTTCAAATAGCATACGTTTGTTTTATAGTTCAGGCTAGAGTTTCTTTCTATACCTGGAACAGACGGGGATGTCAAACCCTATGGATCCATATATCTCTATTCGCGCTTATCGGTTCTTATAACTGACAGTTACTAGTTACCAAAGCTAAGGGATTTTCGGTTCAAACTCAGTATAGAATTTAGTATGTACTTGTGTCCATTGTTTAAAATAAAGTGCATGTATTCTCAGCCCAAAAATATAGATTGCAAAAGCAATTAAAAAGGGAGCAAATGAAACTCACGCATATAAATATTGTATATCGGTTAATAAAGCATTTGCATGTATTCTCAGCCCAAAAATATAGATTGCAAAAGCAATTAAAAAGGGAGCAAATGAAACTCACGCATATAAATATTGTATATCGGTTAATAAAGCATTTGCATGTATTCTCAGCCCAAAAATATAGATTGCAAAAGCAATTAAAAAGGGAGCAAATGAAACTCACTGTTTAACATTGATATACAATATTGTAGGAAAGCACGTAGACGCATCGGAGATGATAAACATGAGGTTTGATTCACACAAATACCCCCGAACATTACCCATAATTTCTTTGGCAATAACCCATAATTTCCTTAGCTCTAGCTCGCTTGGAAACCATTTTGAAAGTGACAAGCTCATAACCTCGTCGTAGTATTTTATGTATAATACTAATTAATAATAATAATAAGATTATTAATAATATTAATCTTAATAATAATAATAATAATAATAATAATAATAATAATAATAATAATAATAATAAAATAAATACGGAGTAATATGTATGTGTGTGTGTGTTAATGTGTCGAGCAAAATGCCATTTTATAGCATCAGGCCAGACTTTTGCCTCCATGCGATCGCATGGATTTATAGGCTTGTGGCCATGCGATCCCATGGCCTCACATTCCAGCTCACAAAATTTTGTTTTCTTGTTTGTCGACATAATATTAAATTAATATAAATATAATTTATATAATTTATATAATTAATTATATATTATATTAAATTCACGTGCATAGTTGACTTGTAATTTTTGTTCCGATAAGTCGTACGTCATCACTCGACTTATGTCCCGGTTCCAGTTTTTCGAATGTCCTTTCGTACATTTAGAAAACTTGCATTTTACGTTTCGTGTCACGTACCTTTGTCAAAATATAGTCTTAAATCATCCATAAACTATACCACTCGAGGTATAACTTATACATTTGAGTGTTTTGGTCATTTACTTCTATAAATCATCGTCTCGCTATTTGTTAATATATATATATTCATTTTGAAATAGTGTTTACTGTAGCAATTCACTGTAGCAAAGTCAATTTCACTGTAGCAAATAGTGATTTTCGAAAACACTGTAGCATTTTGGGTACTGTAGTAATTTGAAAATACTGTAGCAAATTAGTGTTTTACTGGTTCATCTTAAACGCTTTAGTTAACTTATCTAAATATCAATCGAATCAATAAACGAATGTTACTATCGTTTACTAAATAACTTAAAATTATATATATGTATATATCTTTTTAATATACATAAATCTGTTTTTAAATACACATTGGAAGTTATTTATAAATAAATTTTAATAATAAATATTTCAACTTATCATATACATTCAAATAGATATTTAAACCAATAAGTTTAATGTACGGTATCAAACAATTAATTCATTGTTACCTTTTCATGTTATAGTATATATGTATCTATTTACATATAATTGTTCGCGAATCGTCGAAAACAACCGAAGGGTATTTAAATATATAAAAGTAATTCAAAAATTTTGAGATTCAGTTTTACAGACTTTGCTTATCGTGTCGAAAATGTTAATCATACAAAGATTAAGTTTAAATTTAGTCGAAATTTTTGGGTCATCACAGACATACATAAGTTATCAAAAGTCATTTCAAAAACTCAACCTGACTCAATAGTGACTTTTAAAATCTATACTATAGTTTGAATGATCATGGCAATCGAAAATAGTTTAACATTTCACATGGTTTCCCAATACTTGTATAATTAGACTGTAGTTTTATAAAGCTTTAAAATATGATAAAACAGTCAACTTGACCATTGTCCAACAGAACAAGACATGCCTTATTTAAGAATTCATTTACTCGGCTGGTAACATTCAAAAATTCACTTTATCAATCTTATAACCAAGTAGTTTAAATATTAATTACAGATTCAAAAGCAATTCCAATCAACGTCAATCATAATTCAGTTGACCATAACTTTTAATTCGTTCATCGAAATTACGCGATTTCTAAATGAAAAGTTATTGATTTTTCGCCAGCTTTCCAAAAACATGCATATCATAAACCTTATATCAGTAATATTTGTATTAAATTCGTGATTCATCATAAACTATATAACGACAAAATTTAGCATACAAGCATGCATAAACATATATGTTCGAGCACTAGACATGGATACACTATTAATATATAAAAGATAAGATATGAATGCTCACGTATCAATATCGTGATTCAATATTGCAGGAAAGTACGTAGACACAAAGGAGATGATAAACACTAGGTTTGACTTACAAACAAAACCCATAAACATTACCCATAACCTCCATAGCTATAACCCATAATTTCCTTAGCTTTAACCCGTTTGAGAACCCATTTTGAAAGTGACACGCTCATGACCTCGTCGTAGTATTTTATGTATAATAATATAATACTAATAATAATAATAATAATAATAATAATAATAATAATAATAAGATTAATAATAATAATATTAATCTTAATAATAATAATAATAATAATAATAATAATATAAATAAAAATAATAATATAAATAATAATACGGAGTAAAGATAGATAGATGTGTGCGTGTTTGTGAAGTAAACTGATCGAGCTTTTATAGATGTCTCCTGAATTCAGACCCCATGCGATCGCATGGGTACTGTGCCTATATTCCATGCGATCGCATGGCTACTCCTACCAGCTCACATTTGTTTTGTAATTTAGCTCGTCGACATAATTAAATATTAATATAATATATATAATTTAAATTAATTAATTATATATTATATTATATTCCCGTGCATAGTTGATTTGTAATTTTTGTTCCGATAAGTCGTACGTCGTTACTCGACTTATGTCTCGGTTCCGGATTTTCGAACGTTACTTCGTACGCTTAGAAAACTAGCACTATATGTTTAGTGACTCGTACCTTTGTCAAAATATAGACTTAAATTATCCATAAACTACACCACTCGAAATATAACTCATACATTTGAGTGTTTTGGTCATTTACTTCTATAAATCATCGTCTCGTAATTTATTAATATAATAGTATTTATCAAACGTTTCATAACCAAGTTAATATCTATTCTCAATATTTATAAACACGTTTTTAAATATAAGTCGCAAGCTATTCATACAATTAATATTCCAACTTATCATAAATAATCAAATAGATATTTAAACCAAGAAGTTTAATGCACAGTATCATACAATTAATACTTGTTACTCTTTCAAGTTATAGTATATATATGTATCTATTTACATATAATTGTTCGTGAATCGTCGAGAACAGTCAATGGGTAATTGAATATATGAAAGTAGTTCAAAAATATTGAGATTCAGTTTTACAGACTTTGCTTATCGTGTCGGAAACGTTAATCATACAAAGATTAAGTTTAAATTTAGTCAGAAATTTCCGGGTCATCACAGTACCTACCCGTTAAAGAAATTTCGTCCCAAAATTTAAGTGAGGTCGTCATGGCTAACAATAAAAATGTTTTCATGACGAATATGAGTTGATAAATGGAACTTTATCACCGTTGAATAATATGGATAAAACAATCCGATTACTCGAAGCGTATGAGAGAAGTTATCGTAAAAGAGTGAAATGGAGATTCGTCTTTTCTTTTGACGTAGTAACGATTGATTTTCGGAATTTAAGGAATAGAAAATCTTCATAATCTAAATAAGATTTGATTCTTCAGGATTTAAGGAAATTATGATTTCCTTTGATTAAATGCGTAATCTGCCTCGATTGCTATGTCTGATATTTCGCTATAAATTGACCTTTTCCGTTTCATTTATTTTCACCACTCCTATAATCTTCTTCCTTATTTCATACTTCCTAATAGATTGTGAAAATGCTTAATCCAGTTATGATTCTTGATATTTTCTTGGCTATCGTATCCTTCATTCTTCTTTTTCATCTGCCACCAGAGGAAGTTATTTTCTTCTACTATTACCTTGGGGTTATAATGTTTTTCATTCTCACGTGTCTTTATATTGCTATACGCATTGATATACACGGTTTGTAATTTCGGGGTTTTTATCAGGCTTTTTATTCTCCATTATATTTCGGAGCTTTATGCTTTCGTTTTCTCTTCCCAACTTTAAGTCAGGCGGATAATGGTCCAGAATTCGTAGGTATGAAGTTTTGGATGAACATAAATAATGTTCTAAGAAAGAATTGGTAATAGCCTGATCTGATTGGTTAAATTACCAGAAATTCACAGAAAAGACCGAATCATCAAGAAAAATATTTTCTTGATATGTTTAGAGGTTAAATAGAATGAAAGAGTTATGTAACATGGTTCATGATGAGGGTATGATCTGTGAACCTTTATCACGTTCCATTAGAAACTCAGCATGACTTACTGTAATATAATCACGTTGATCAAGTGTCATTATATTATACTAACTCATGCTTCAATTCCCAACACTACTTCAAAAACATCAATTTTCGAAATTTTCAGGATTTAGAAACTAAAATAGTTTCTTTTATGATGTAATACAGATAGTGCAAAGAGATAAATGATTTCAGATAAGAATAGTTGTGAAAATATCTTCAGAAATATCGAAGATATTTATAATGAAAGATACGATGATATCTTAGAATTTCTAATATTGAAGGATGATGAAGAAGATTTGTTCGTAAAGGTTTAGAGTCAGGAGCAAGGATTTCGTTAATGACTTCAGCAGACACTGAATCATTTGGGTTCTTTGAAGGCAGGTTTAGTCTTTGTGATTTGTCCACATCCTCCTTCATGATTTGCTCAATTCGTTTTCCAGTACCAAATTTTCACTTTTTCTGTGCTTTTCCAACACACTACTCTTTATCATCAAACTTTTGACTGTTTAAAGTCATTTACAGTTTTTGCTGCTTCATCAGCATTTTTTCAAAATTCGGAGAACTAGTTTCGCAGTTTGGGGTGTTTTTCAGAAACTTCACATTCGAAGTAAGTAAGTCTAGGAGATAGACATTATATGTATATATATAACTGTTGGCATAGAATTGCTGCGAAATTCAAAATACTGATTGCTAATTCCCAGTAGTTGGTATGGCAATTATTGTTACAAGATGTGGATGAGTACATGATAGGGTTTCAATGAACAATTATAATGGTTTTTCGGAGAGACTTAAACCAATGAGTAATGAAGTTGCTGGTAAGTTTACTGCTAATGTGGTGGAACATGAAAGGTTTCCCGGTAACAAGAACATATATGTCAATAGTTACAATAAAGCTAATCTGAAAAGTCGAAGTTGACTGGTTGGAAGTGTGATAAAACTGGATACTTTGAAAAGGATTGCAAGATTATTTTCGGTAATAACAATGCTAAAGGATCTTTCACAGTTTTGAAGTCAAAGTATAGCTTTGAAAGATGTAGAGATATAAGAATGATGTCACTTGTTAAATCTTGACATGGATTCTGTTCTGTCAGAATATGTAATTGAATTTGAATAAGACTGGTTGTTCATATTTCTATGAACGAATGTATAGCGTTGTGAAAGTAGTGGGTATAGTCAATAATTTTTGAATCAAAATTGAAGAATGTACAGTGTAACATATTAATTGTGAACTTATATATTTTCCGGGTATTACCTACCCTTTAAAAATTTCACAAGTAATATTTTGTACAGAAGAATTTTACTACAGTCTTATGAAAATATATGTATGAATATTTTCTTCAGATGTAATACAGATTTAATGAGTTAATATCATATTAAACTCATTTAATTTTCGGATGGATTAGAAATGAATAATCTCTAAAACATTAAAGATTTCATAAACTTCGTGGAGTATTTCACTAATGTAATCAATACTTCGTTATTCAGTTTTATTGATATTTCCTCAGTGAATCATGTTGGTGCTTATGGAACTCTTGCTAACTTCGCAAGGTACGAATGATGTTTTTTGGAAAGTTTCAAGTACATCGAAAATGAAAGTGTAAAATCAATCATGTATTTGAATAATACACTTGATTTATTATGAAATGGAATCTATTAAGTCGAAGCAGAGATTATAGTTAACGAATGTTAAGTCATTAACGAAGGATGTATAGCATATTAGTAACATGAACTAACCGAGTAGTACCTACCAGTTATGATTCACATGTAATAGCTTAGTACGAAAAGATTTATTTTGATTTCAAATTTCACACATATATATATATATATATATTGATGATGTAGCGTGAGGGTACGAAATCGTATTATTTTTAATACAAAATACTACAAAATATGACACAAGTTTTATTAATTTACGGATGGGATATACCTAAACCTTGCTACAACACTATAGGCAGTGTACCTAATCGTAGAGTAGTGTAGTTTTTAGTAAGTCCGGTTCGTTCCACAGGGAGCTGGTGATACTTACTATATTTTTAACTATATTTATACAAAATATATATAATTATATAAGTAGTAATATTATTATAAAAGGGGGGTTTTACCGTTTAATGACCGGTTTGTCGATTCTATATTTTAAGCGTAAAGATAAATGACGATAATTAAAGTGCGTAAAATAATGACAATAAATAAAATGACAGTAAATAAAATTGCGAGTAATAAAATGACAGTAAATAAAGATACGATGAGAAATATAATAAAAGAATTATGCTTATTTAAACTTCCGTAATCATGATGTTTGACGTGTTGATTTTAATTTATTACCATGGGTTAATTGTCCTTTGTCCTGGTTTATTTGATACGTCTATCTGGTTTTTGTCCATAATAGTCCATCGGTCATAAAAATAAAGTGCGAGTATCCTCGTCAAATTACCCTTATACCCGAAGTCAAATATTCCAACTGATTAAGGATTTAAACTGTGACGCAGTTATCACTTCTGTCAACAATTACACCAGTTATCACTGTATGTAATTCACCCCTGTTTTAATTAGTTTATGAATATTAATTCATCCACTTGATCAGAATGAATAATCAATTACCCAACCCAATTGATTAATTAAATGATTATAACAGATTCCATATGAACATCACTAAATAGGACAACCATAATCATTATTAATTATTAGGTTAATTAATTTGAAGATAGGTTCGACAGACTCCAATGAGTTGTCACTCAATTAGACAATACCCCCCATCTATTAATAGTCAATAGTTCAATTTCCACAAGTGTCGGTCTTTTGCCCAAACCTTAATTATGGTCCAAAGTTCAATAACCCCTTCTTAATATTTTAGCCCAACATCACGATTATTTCGGCTCAAATAAGCATAATAATAACTTAGTTACGATACATTAATGTAAAAATGTTGAACATAACTTACAATGATTAAAAATAGCGTAGCGTTACACGGACAGAATTTCGACTTACACACTCAAACGATCTCTATCATAAATCTTATTATTATCATAATTTAAAATTAAAATTAAAATTAAGATTATTGTTATATCTTATTAAGTTAACATTATGATAGAGATATAGAATATAGATATTGATAATTGATATTGATAAATAAGAAAAAGATAGAAAAAGGTGTGTTTTTACATTACGATTACAAAGCCTTTTATAGGCGAATTTAGAAATTGAATTTTCACTTATGACCCCTGAACTATGCTCAATTAACAACTTTTTATTATTTAATATTATTCTTATTATGAATTATTTAAATATTATATTTTATTCTTGTGCATAGTTGACTCGTAATTTTTACACCGTTGCGTCGAGCGTTGAGAGTTGACTCTGGTCCCGGTTCCGGATTTTCGAACGTCCTTGCGTACAATTTTATATTTTGTACTTTGCGTTTTGTAACTTGTACTCTTGTCATTTTTAGACGTTCCTCATCAATAATTTGAACCTTTTTGATTGTATCTTGTACTTTTGAGCTTTTTGGACCTTTGTGTCTTCAATTCGTCGTTTTCGCCTTTTGTCTTCGCACTTATTTAAAATAAACGAATATTACTTGAAAATGGAACAATTGCAACTAAAATCTTGTCTTTCTTGGGGGATTTTGCTATGAAATATATGTTCCTTTTTAGCCTTATCAATATCCCCACACTTGAGCGTTGCTTGTCCTCAAGCAATACAGTCTTGAAATAATATAATACATCACACGAATCACTTCTTTATTCTTCACACTTTGTACATCAGTGATTTTGATAGAGCGGTATAAACAATGATAGTAACGATATGGTTAAAGGTGGGTGTGTCATCCACAGTTGCCTTGGGTTTAGGACAACGACACTTGCAATCAAATAGCCGATTTACTTTCGGTTTCCAAAGCAAAGTGCACATTTGAAAGGCGGTTTACAGTCCCACATGACTATAAAAATTTAGATCCTTTAAGGAAATTGGATCTTTATGAAAACATTTGATCTTTTGAAAATTCAAGCTAGATTTTACCCTAGACAAGTTTTCTGATTTGATCCATCATCGGTGTTGCAAAATATATTTGTGGATCAATATTTTGGCTAAAACTTTTAGGTTCGTGTAATCCACTGCTATCCCGGTATCGGAAAGTACACATCCAGTTTACTTGTTCCGTATATTATCTTTCGGTAAACTACCGTCCGGTTGTAAAGGAAAGCGATGAACAAGAAACTGTTAAGGCAATGTCCCGTGACATGCAGATGATTATGGTCTTTTAACGTGTCGGATGCTAGAACTATCCTTGGTAGGAGCGATAGTAAAGATCATCCTATGATTTTTCGGTCTGGCACAAGGTCCTGTCTCCGACCATGCTATGCAACCACCGTTCTTACGGTTGACACCCGATTTAGTTCAGGTGACCTAATGAATTCCAGGTGAATTCCTAGGATTTTACGTTCAATGGTAATGAACGCATTGAAAATGGGTTTTCAGAAAACAAATCGGTTTGTATTTTTGATCAAAATATTTTCTCGTTCAAGCTCGAGTTTAGATATCATTGAATTCCATGAGTTTGAATTCTCAATCTTTAAGGTCAATCTCAAGGATTGAGTAATATCAGTCTTAAAAGCTGATTTTTAATCTTTAAGGAGATTATCCTTTCTGGGGATCTGATTCATTAGTCTTATCAAGCTAATTTGCACGGTGCCTCCCCATTGTACGAGATAAATCCTTCTCATGGTTAGGATAAATCTGACCACTTGGCGACCCTGTTTGATGCTGAGGTCCGTGGATTTCCTGCTGATTTTAGAGATGACTTTTCTAGATTTTTCGTCAACCTACAGCTGGTCTGGACGACAACTTCTTGACCTAAATCAAGAAGCGCGTGTCTTTTTCGGAAGACTTTACTTCCTTTTAATGATGGAATTGATTCATCGTGTAGATCCATCTTTCTTTCAAATATATTACAGTAAACCGGGTAAAACTGATTAGTATCATCCAAAACAAAAGTACCTGCAATAATCTTGTACAAAGATATGTGATAGATAATTTTTAATTGAATAACTTGGTACATTCTCCCCACACTTAGTTTCTTTCTTTGCCTTTTTATTCTCCTTTATTCCATTTTAAATGAATTCAAGCATTTTAGGTTGTTTCTCAATTTATGTCCTTTCCGAGGTAACGATAATTTCGGCATTAACACCTAGTTTTATCGTTCATAAATATGTATAAACATGATTTTGAATTCATTTAGTTAAAAAATTTTAAAATTTTCATAATATTTAGAAAATAAGCCAAGTATAAACCCGAGAGAATTTATAACCCTTCCCCACACTTGAGATCATGCAATGCCCTCATTTGCATGAAATCAGACTATAATTATTAATTCATGAGGGTGATTAGTGTAGAAAAGTGATTAAAAATACCCAGTTTGTAATTACAAAGCTCGTCGAATGATAGATGGCTCGCCTCATCGTTCATTCCTTCATTTATTATATCACATTTGTTGTTTTGCATCTTGTCGTCAAAATCAGTACCTTTTGCTGAACTTAATGTTAGTCTTTGAAAGTGCGTTGTTTTACCCTGTTGTTTACATGATAAAATACGAACATATATACATATTTTTAAAGTTGGGTATATTACCCCACGTTCAAAAATTTATAAAATCAAATATATTTTTTTTTGGCATACTTTAAATCAATAAAATTAAAAATAATGATGAAAAAATTTTTCGCCCCGCCCTCGGGTAAAGTAATTTCGGCTCAACGGCCTAGTCTTCAACTCACGACGAGTTTTAGAAATCAGTTTTTTTCAACTTAATGAAATAAAGTAAATTTTTGTTTTTAAATTCACACAAAACTTAAAAAGAAAACTTATTAATTTCATATAAAACCTAAAAAACAAAAAAAATTCAGAATGGGGGGAGAAAACTAGTTCTTTAGTGTCTGCTAGCGGAAAAGACCAATCGAATTCCATTCTCGGAACTACACGAGAACAGAACAACTAACTCCAAACAGCATTTTCTTTTTAGAATATTTGAATCTCCTCACACTTAGGTAGATGTGGTGTCGAAATTGTGATTAACTTCATCGTCAATTTCTCTTGGACCATAATCAACTTGCATATCTGTGACTTTTGCTTTAAGCCAGTGACCAACTTTTTCCGTAATATCCACAAATTCAACTAGCTTCGCCTTTTCTTTAGGCGACAGATTGGATACTAACCGGTTATATAACCTAAAGTTTCCCTTACTTTTAGCATCAATAACCCGTTTAAAAAGTTTCTTCATTGAACTGTTAATAACGGGGTTATTTAATTTCGTATCAACTATTGGGTTCTTTATTATCAAGTCATCATTAGGTGTTACTTCATTTTCCCCACACTTAGGCGTTCTATTATTGTTAAGCATTACCGTTGGAGTTGGTAAAACAACATGGTTCTTACCAATCATTTTTGTCGGTTCAACGGTTTTGGTTTGTGGATATTTAGACTTTCGAATCATAAAGGTGATCGATTTCTCATCATTACTAAGTGTCATTCTACCCTTTCTTACATCAAATAACGCCCCGGTGGACGCTAAGAATGGTCGACCTAAAATTAGAGGAACGTTTGAGTCCTCTTCTATGTCAATGACAATGAATTCGACTAGAAAGGTTAAATTACCTACTTGAACGGGTAGGTTGTCAGCAATTCCAACTGGGTGCTTAATGGTTTGATCAAGGAGTCGAACACTCATATCCGTTGGAGTTAACTCACCTACACCTAATCTCTTATATAATGAAAGAGGCATAACACTCACACTTGAACCTAAATCTGCTAGTGCATCATACATGACACAGTCACTAAGTAGACAAGGAACAATAAATTCACCCGGATCACCTACCCTAGGTGTAGGATTTGGTGGAACTGTCTTCACCGGGTTTACTTCTACTGTTTTTGTTTCTTGCACTTTTTTATTCTTCTTCTTCTTCTTTCCAGAGGTATCATAAACTTTATTACCTATTACTTGCTCATACTCAACTCCTTTTCTTGGAAACGGGATGGGTGGTCTGTATGGTGCCACCACTGGCTTTACATACTCGGGTGGTGGTGGTGGTGTAACTTCTTCATTGTTACTTACATCTAAAACTTTCCCATCTTCTGGTATTGATTTTTCAGAATTTGTTGATATCATGTTAACATTTTCATTCCGAGGATTTACTTCATTATTACTCGGTAGCTTTCCTTGTTCCCTTTCACTCATCAATCTAACAAGAGTACCTACTTGTTTTTCTAGATTCAAAATGGAAGCTTGTTGAGTTCTAAATGACTGCTCAAACCTCTCATTCGTTTGGGTTTGAGTTTCAATAAATTGTGTTTGAGATTCAACTAGCTTAAATACCACTTCTTCCAGATTTGACTTCTTCTCGTCGGTTTGTTGTGGTGGTTTATACAAGCCAGGTCTTTGTTGATTGAAAGTGTTGTTTTGAGTTGGTTGGTTATTCGGACCTTGTTGGTTATACGAGTTATTGTCGGGTCCTTTTGGATTGTAAAGAATGTTTTGATTTCGATTGAAGTTTGGCCTTGGCGGTTGATAATTATTCTGATAACTATTTTCCAGCCTTTGGTTCATGTAGACAACATTCTCACGTTGTTTCATCGTTTGTTCAATGTGACAGTCTTTCATTAAGTGTGGTCCACCGCATTGCTCACAACTGATTCGTATTGCGTGAATATCTTTATTCATCTTTTCCATTCGTCTTTCGAAAGCATCTATTTTTGCGGAAACGGAATCAAAGTCATGGCTAGAATCGGCTCTAGCCGCTTTAGATGAATGAAAAATATCTTTTTCTTGATGCCACTCATGAGAGTGGGAGGCTGTGTTATCAATAATTTTGTAAGCTTCAGTTGCGGTTTTCTTCATAATGGAACCACCAGCTGTTATGTCGATGTCTTTTCGTGTAGCAACGTTGACACCTTGGTAGAATATTTGTACTATTTGATAAGTGTCTAAACCGTGTTGAGGACATCCTCTCAACAACTTTCCAAATCTTGTCCACGCCTCATATAGAGTTTCATTTAGCTTTTGCGCGAACGTAACAATTTCTCCTTGAAGTCTCACGGCTTTGGATGCCGGAAAGAATTGTTTAAGAAAATTTTCAACTAAAACATCCCATGTGTCAATCGCCCCTTCAGGTAACGATTCTAACCAATCTTTGGCTTCTCCCTTTAAAGTCCAGGGAAACAACATGAGATAGATCTGCTCATCTTCCACTTCTCGGATTTTGAATAGTGTACAAATTCTTTTAAACGTACGAAGGTGTTCGTTAGGATCTTCATTCGGTGCACCACTGAATTGGCATTGGTTAGTTACCATGTGTAGAATTTGTCCTTTGATTTCATAATCTGGCGCATTAACTTCTGGCTTAATAATGGCGTGACCTTGGCCCGTGCGTGTGGCTCTCATTCGATCTTCCATACTTAGAGGTTCCGTTACTTCCATAATTGAATTTGTTGAATACGAATCACTAGAGGATTCTGATTTAATGGTTTGTGGCTCAGGAGGAATAATTAGTGGTTCAGGATCTTGGAATTGTCCTTGAATATGCTCCGGGTTCTTAATTGTGAAGTCGGGTTCAAAAGATGGATTATCGGAAATTTGAGTTGGAGTTCTTGTTCGACTAGATGACGATTCTAAAGAAAAATCAACGGCGACAATATTTGCTAGATGTCTTGATCGAGTTACAGGTGGTGAACGTATGAAAGGTGGTGAACGTTTTGCTCGGTGCATTCACAGAATATCCTATTAGTTATAAAAATAAGAAAAACTTATATAAGTTGTCCAATCAATAGATTTTTCTGATTTTGCCCACGTTTCGAATAGCCAAAAGATGCAGCAGAGGGGCAGGATTCGTTTGGTCTCAATATAATTGAGTACTGTTTGGCTCCAATAACCCGGTCCACGTACAAATCCAACTATTACTACGAACCAGAAAATTTTGATGTCTATCAATTTAACCACTTAAAATAAATTTTCGTAATTTTAAGAAATTTAGAGAAGAAGTAGAAAAAAATCTAAGTCCTAAAAACTAGAATGGCGAGAAATAAGAAAGAAAAAGATTGCGCGTCGAAAAAGGTCGAAAAATAAAAAGGTCGAAAAATAGGCGTCGAAAAATAAAAATAAGAAAGTAGTGCGAAATACGGCGTCGTAAAATTCTAAAGCACCTAAAACTTAATCTAAGGAATAAGCACTTAAGGGATTTTACGGCAAAGCCTAAAAATTCTAGAAGTAAAAATAACTATGGCAAAACTAAACTTAATACTAAAAGTTGCGACTATAGTCTAAAAATCTAAAGGTAATAAAACTAAAAAAAAACAATTTTTTTTTATAGACAAAATCTTAAAAAATATATATTTTTTTTTAATAATTTTTTTTTTTTTACTTTTTTTTTTTTTAAGTTTTTTTTTTTTTTTTTTTTTTACGTTTTTTTTTAAAAACGAAATTTTTTTTTTCTAAAAAAAAACGTTTTTTTTTACAATTTTTTTTTTTTTTTTTAAAAAAAATGATTTTTTTTTACAAATTAATACTTTTTTTTATAATTATTATTTTTTTTCAAAACTTTTTTTTTAATTCATTTACTATTCATGAATAGTAAATGAAAAGAAATTAATTAATTTACTATTCACATGAAAGCGACATAATAGAAATTATTAATTACAATTTACATAATATACCCCTGAAGTATTTAATAAATACGACTTTTTAAAACTTTTACGATTCAAAATATATTCTAAAATATTATTATATTATTATATTCTATTTCAATATTATTATATTATTATATTCTATTTCAATATTATTATATTATTATATTTTATTTCAATATTATTATAATTAAAAATATAGCGTTTTAGCGCTCCCCGGCAGCGGCGCCAAAAACTTGATGATGTAGCGTGAGGGTACGAAATAGTATTATTTTTAATACAAAATACTACAAAATATGACACAAGTTTTATTAATTTACGGATGGGATATACCTAAACCTTGCTACAACACTATAGGAAGTGTACCTAATCGTAGAGTAGTGTAGTTTTTAGTAAGTCCGGTTCGTTCCACAGGGAGCTGGTGATACTTACTATATTTTTAACTATATTTATACAAAATATATATAATTATATAAGTAGTAATATTATTATAAAAGGGGGGTTTTACCGTTTAATGACCGGTTTGTCGATTCTATATTTTAAGCGTAAAGATAAATGACGATAATTAAAGTGCGTAAAATAATGACAATAAATAAAATGACAGTAAATAAAATTGCGAGTAATAAAATGACAGTAAATAAAGATACGATGAGAAATATAATAAAAGAATTATGCTTATTTAAACTTCCGTAATCATGATGTTTGACGTGTTGATTTTAATTTATTACCATGGGTTAATTGTCCTTTGTCCTGGTTTATTTGATACGTCTATCTGGTTTTTGTCCATAATAGTCCATCGGTCATAAAAATAAAGTGCGAGTATCCTCGTCAAATTACCCTTATACCCGAAGTCAAATATTCCAACTGATTAAGGATTTAAACTGTGACGCAGTTATCACTTCTGTCAACAATTACACCAGTTATCACTGTATGTAATTCACCCCTGTTTTAATTAGTTTATGAATATTAATTCATCCACTTGATCAGAATGAATAATCAATTACCCAACCCAATTGATTAATTAAATGATTATAACAGATTCCATATGAACATCACTAAATAGGACAACCATAATCATTATTAATTATTAGGTTAATTAATTTGAAGATAGGTTCGACAGACTCCAATGAGTTGTCACTCAATTAGACAATACCCCCCATCTATTAATAGTCAATAGTTCAATTTCCACAAGTGTCGGTCTTTTGCCCAAACCTTAATTATGGTCGAAAGTTCAATAACCCCTTCTTAATATTTTAGCCCAACATCACGATTACTTCGGCTCAAATAAGCATAATAATAACTTAGTTACGATACATTAATGTAAAAATGTTGAACATAACTTACAATGATTAAAAATAGCGTAGCGTTACACGGACAGAATTTCGACTTACACACTCAAACGATCTCTATCATAAATCTTATTATTATCATAATTTAAAATTAAAATTAAGATTATTGTTATATCTTATTAAGTTAACATTATGATAGAGATATAGAATATAGATATTGATAATTGATATTGATAAATAAGAAAAAGATAGAAAAAGGTGTGTTTTTACATTACGATTACAAAGCCTTTTATAGGCGAATTTAGAAATTGAATTTTCACTTATGACCCCTGAACTATGCTCAATTAACAACTTTTTATTATTTAATATTATTCTTATTATGAATTATTTAAATATTATATTTTATTCTTGTGCATAGTTGACTCGTAATTTTTACACCGTTGCGTCGAGCGTTGAGAGTTGACTCTGGTCCCGGTTCCGGATTTTCGAACGTCCTTGCGTACAATTTTATATTTTGTACTTTGCGTTTTGTAACTTGTACTCTTGTCATTTTTAGACGTTCCTCATCAATAATTTGAACCTTTTTGATTGTATCTTGTACTTTTGAGCTTTTTGGACCTTTGTGTCTTCAATTCGTCGTTTTCGCCTTTTGTCTTCGCACTTATTTAAAATAAACGAATATTACTTGAAAATGGAACAATTGCAACTAAAATCTTGTCTTTCTTGGGGGATTTTGCTATGAAATATATGTTCCTTTTTAGCCTTATCATATATATATATATATATATATATATATATATATATATATATATATATATATATATATATATATATATATATATACATATATACATATAATTTCTTCAGGGGAAATGAGTTAATACTTCATAACTCGTTGATACAATATACGCGTTGTTGATTTGTGATGATGTTGGTGATTATGAAATTGGCGAAACTTGTAGTGCTACAGGTTTTGCCGGTGTTGGTGATACTGTAACGACCCGGATTTTTCCGATCATTTTATACCTATGAGATTAATATTTACATAAATTAAACCTTACCAACATGATAAGCAATCTAAATTGTTGAGATTTATGTTTTTAAAAAGAGTTTTACACAACGTTTGACCGTCCAATTTGACCGATGATATCACGAACTATATAACAAACGATAATTATACGTTTGTGTATATATATGTATTTATATATATTTAACATGATCTAAGAATGGTTTAACATCTCATTGTGTACTAATAACAATAAGTTATAAGTATACTTTGAGACTACTAACTTAAGTTTTCAAAATGATAACTATACGTAACGTTATTTGACATATATACCTTTAACCTATAATACTTATACAAGTATCGTATAAATATGTATTTAATCACTTTTAAAGGGCTTATATACATAAAACAATATAAGTATATTTACAAAAGATAGCTATATTTGAATTCTCGTTCCGTTTCCTCAAAATTTCTACACGTATACCTAGAGTATATGTACTCGTATCATACCCAGCTCCTATACGTATTTACTATTAGTATATACACATCACAATCACTTTATTAGCAGCCATGAGTCAGCCAATTTTGGATCTTAGCATGCATGATTAATCAATTTGGCATATTACAAGACTTTTGCACAATATTACAAATTTATACATCTTTTCACCACCATTTATACTCCATTCCAATTTCATTTTTACTACACATTTTCTCTAACCAAAAACACACTCTTAGGAACCTTAAGTGTTCTTCACAATCTCAGCAAATAACCATGAAGATCTAGCTTAAAAACAAGCCTTAATCATCATAATAAATTCCTTACAAGAAAACTTCAATAATCCTTCCAAAAATACAAGTTTACTTCCAACCTTTTGATCCAACTCCACCACTCTTTTGGTTCTAGGATTTTACTCATCTTTTACAGTAACTTTGTCCAAGTAACTTGAGGTAGTAACCTTGTTCATAATTTTATTCGATTCATATTTATATAGCTATCTTATTTTATGTTGTAAAATTTTAACAACAAGAACATAGTTTGAATGATTTCAAACTTGTTTGCAAACTAAATAGATCCTTCTAACTTAACATTTAAAACTCTTCAAGACCTGTAATATATCATAATGATATGCTTACTTAACAAGATATAACTTGGTTTTACAAAGAACACCTTAAAACTGAATCTACGTCGTCGGAGTACAACCGGGGGCTGTTTTGGGTTGGATAATTAAAAACCATCTTAAGCTTTGAATTGGAAGTTCATGTTCTGGAAAAATGATATTTCTTATGAATATGTTATCACATAAAAATTTCATGGTTTAACTCAAAGTGTAAGTATTTTTAGAAAAATGATCATTAAATGTTGTTTTTATGATGGAAAATGATCACTTTCATAAGTTTCACCAAAGTTTGACCTATAACCTGTGATTTCGAATACAAACTAAGGTATTTTCAGTTCATATTCTTAAAATTTGACTCGATCCAAGGAAGTGTCAAGTTGAACCAACAAAAACGGAGTTGTAATGAAGAAACTACGACTAAAACAAGATCGGGTATCCGAAGCTAGTTTAGCTACGAAAATATTTGGAGAAAAATTAAATTAATCATATATTTTCTAATTAATATGATATTTCATATATATTTACTTATGATTTGATTTTATATATTTCAGGACCACCCGTAAACAACACGAGAAGATTAATCATAAGACCTCATGATTGTACGCAACACGTCATTTGACAACACGGTACTTTATGTACGCAACATGTCATTTGACAACATGGTACCATGGGTCGAGATTAATTCTGATCAATACGAATACGATGGGGTCTTTATTTATTTTATTGAGCAACTAATTGTGGACCATTAACAACAGACTGCTAACTACGGACTAAGAAAATATTAAAAGTATTATAAGTATATATATATGTAACGATTACTTGAAAAGAAAATATGTTGATATATTATATATATGGTTAGGTTCGTGATATCTATCGGAGACCAAGTCGTGATAAATACCTTCAAGGCAAAAGTGAGTATATAGTCCCACTTTTAAACTCTAAATATTTCGGGATGAGAATACATGCATTTTATGATTTACGTTATGGACACAAGTGATTAAAAATATATATTCTACGTTAAGTTGTACCACTGGCATACTTCCCTGTAACTTGGTAACTATTATTTACATGAGGTATTGTAAACGCGAATCCTGTTGATAGATCTATCGGGCCTGAAAACCCCAACCGGACTGGACGACCAGTATTCAACGGTTGCACAGTACTTCGTTTCGGTGACTACACTTGGTACGGTGTAGTAAGATTTCATAATAAAGGGAATATGCGACGTTGATTAAATGTTAAGTATGGTTATCAAGTACTCAACAACTTAGAATATCTTTATTAAAACGTTTATATATGAAATCTTGTGGTCTATATTTATAACGCTGCCGGCATTAAACCTATATCTCACCAACTTTATGTTGATGTTTTAAGCATGTTTATTCTCAGGTGATAACTAAAAGCTTCTGCTGCAACATGTTGAATTTAAGCAAGATCTTGAGTATGCATATTTGTGTCAAAAATAAAACTGCATATCGGAGGATTTGTAATGTAAAATATGTTGGAAGTCGTATTTTTATTATCACATGTAAAGTTTGTAAGTCTAAGATTATCGCTAAACGATAATCATTATTATCTTGTTTAAACCTTGTATTTGTAATAAAAGTTATGGTTTGTATTGTAAAAACGAATGCATTTTTTGAAAAACGTCGCATATAGAGGTCAATACCTCGCGATGAAATCATATGTTATTGTATTTGTCCTTATGGTTAAGGTCGGGTTATGACAGATACTGACGGTACAGTTGATGCTGCTGGTAAAACAAGTCTAGCTTGTAAATCGTGCACCATTCCGGTCAGGGTTTCTACTCTTCCTTCTATCATTTCGGTCCACTCATCTTATTTACGGTTACAGCTGGAATAGATTATTTCTAAGACTTTAGAGATTACATAATCGCCACAGAATATTTCTCCAATGAAGTTATGAATCAATACTTCATCGGTTATTGTTGTTGGTACTCCTTGGTATCTATGGTGCGTATGACGTTGATGTTCGAGGTACATATTTTGATGTTGAGGCTTGCGGTGCGGATGTTGTTGTTGGTGGTAATGATACTGTTGGTGTTGTTGTCGGTGGTACTGTTTATGCTGGTAATGCTGCTGGTGCTTGTAACCTTTGCACCATATTCTCCAAAGCCACTACTGATAATGCTAAAAACGAACATATATTTCATAGCATTATCCCTCAAGAAAGAGAAGCTTTTAGGCGCAACTGATCTATTTACAAGTGATATTCGTTTAAATAATAAAAGGTGAAGACAAAAGACAGATTCGACGAATTGAAGACGCAAACGACCAAAAAGCTAAAAAGTACAAAGTACAATCAAAGTGGTTCAAATTATTGATGAGAAACGTCTAAAAGTTACAAGAATACAAGACGCGAAACGCAAAGTACAAGATATTAAATTATACGAAAAGGCGTTTGAAAATTCGGAACCGAGACATGAACCAACTATTAACGTGCGACCAACGGACAAAAAATTACAAGTCAACTATGCACAAAAATATAATATAATATATAATTAATTATATATATATTATATTATAAAATATTAAGCAGCCCACGTTGAAATTACCTGGATGAGCTGGATACAAGAGCTCCGCGATCGCGGAGATATAAAGGAGAAAAGCTTTGAGATCGCGGAGTAAACCAGGACACAATTGGCCTATAAAAGCTCGAGCATTCTGCTGAATCCTTAACCCCTTTTTCTTTCTTTCCTCTTACGTAAATATATATATATATATATATATATATATATATATATATATATATATAATTTTAATTTTAATTTAAGTTTAATTATAAGAAGGTTATGTTAGCGAATGTTTTAAGTTTGTAAGTCGAAATTCTGCTCGTGTAACGCTACGCTATTATTAATCATTGTAAGTTATGTTCAACCTTTTTAAATTAATGTCTCGTAGCTAAGTTATTATTATGCTTATTTAAGCCAAAGTAATCGTGATGTTGGGCTAAAATATTAAAGACGGAGTAATTGAGCTTTGTATCATAATTGGGGTTTGGACAAAAGAGCGACACTTGTGGAAATTAGACTATGGGCTATTAATGATCTTTATATTTGTTTAATTGAATGATAGTTCGTTAATTTAATATAAAAATTACAATTGGACGTACCTATAAATAACCACATACACTCGATCAGACACGATGGGCGGGATATTTATAAGTACTAATAATCGTTCATTTAACCGGACACGGGAATGGATTAATAGTCAATGGACTTTTTAAAACAGGGGTGAATTACATACAAGGAAAATTGGTGTAATTATAGTTTAACTCCCCAATTAGTTGGAATATTTGACTTCGGATATAGGGATAATTTGATGAGGACACTCGCACTTTATATTTATGACTGATGGACTGTTATGGACAAAAACCAGATGGACATATTGAATAATCCAGGACAAAGGACAATTAATCCATGGTAATAAACTAAAATCAACACGTCAAACATCATGATTATGGAAGTTTAAATAAGCATAATTCCTTTATTTCATATTTTATCGCTCTTTTATTTACTGTCATTTTATTTATTGCACTTTTAATTATCGTACTTTTTAATTATCACAATTTTATTTATCGCATTTTAATTATTGTCATTTACTTTACGCTTTAAATTAAGTTATTTTTATTTTTAATATTTTACATTAGGTTTTAACTGCGACTAAAGTTTTAAAATCGACAAATCGGTCATTAAACGGTAAAATCCCCCTTTTAATAATAATACTACTTATATATATATATATATATATATATATATATATATATATATATATATATTTATATTTATACAAATATAGTTTTTAAAAATATAGCGTTAAACTTGGCTAGTTTCCTGTGGAACGAACCGGACTTACTAAAAACTACACTACTGTACAATTAGGTACACTCCCTATAAGTGTTGTAGCAAGGTTTAAGTATATCCACTCTTTAAATAAATAAATAACTTGTGTAAAATTGTATCGTATTTAATAATATTTTGTAGCAGAAATATAACTATTTCGTATATACCTCTACGCACATCAAGTATTTTTGGCGCCGCTGCCGGGAAAAGTTCAACGCTGAAGCGAAACGCTATAAAAAAAATTTATTAAGTTTTAATCTATTTTTGTAAAAATATAAGTTTTAAATATTAAAAACAAAAATATAAAAACATAAAAAAATATATATATCTATTTAGGTGTTTTAATTAAAAAGTTTATTTTTTTTAGAATTATAAAAATCTAATAAGTAATTGTTAAAATATAAGTTTTGTTTAAATTATATTTTCTATAAAATAAAAACAGAAAATTAAAAACAAAGTAAAAAAATAAAAAAAAATCCTGCACGAAATTCAGCCTGCATCAGATTCTGAACCTGCACATCTCCGCGATCTCGGAGAAAACAAAGCAAAACCTACGCGACCGCGTAGCCTGCACCGACAGGTCTAATCCTTAATCTGCACAAATTAGGGTTTAATTTAAATTTAATTATTATTATTAAACCTAATTAGGTTTTTTAATTAATAATTAGTTTTTAAGATTAGTTTTTAATTAATATTCTATTTTTAAGTTTTAATTAGTTTTAATACTTTATAAAGTTAATACTTTTATAAAATACTTAATATAAAAATAATATTTTTATAAAAATTGTATTTTTTTACAACTTTAAGTTTTATTTTTAAAATTTCGTACCTTTTTAATCGTTTATTCGTAATATTTATATTTTTCGTTTGTAATTAGTTTTAAACTTAATATTTTACCGTAGTATTTCTAGATCTTTAAGTTTTGCCGTAAAATCCCTTAAGTACTTTTTCTTTAGATTAAGATTTACACACTATAGAATTTTACGACGTTGTTTATCGCTTTAGTTTTTAAATAAATTTTAGTACATTCTAAATAATTGCCGTTTTGGATATAGAATTCTTTTAAGTTTTAATACCTTTAGACGCAACTTTTAATTTTTAGTTTTTAGAATTTTAAGTTTCGACGCACTACTTTCTTATTTTTATTTTTCAGCCTTTTATTTTTCGACGTTTTTCGACGTGCTTCTTTTTCTTTCTTATTTCTCGCCGATCTAGTTTTTAGGACATAGAATTTTCTTTATTTTCTTTAAATTTCAACGAAAAATTATTTTAAGCGGTTAAATTGATAGACATCCAAATTTTCTGCTTTGTAGTAATAGTTGGATTTGTTAGTGGCTGAGTTGTGAGCTTCCGATTTAAAGGGTTCTGGCTCCCTGCTACATCTTTTGGCTATTCGAAACGTGGGCAAAAGCAGAAAAGTCTATTAATTTGATAACTTATATAATTTTTATTTTTATAACTAATAGGATATTCAGTGAATGCACCGAGCAAAACGTTCACCACCTTTCATACGTTCACCACCTATAACTCGATCAAGACATCTAGCCAATATTGTCGCCGTTGATTTTTCTTTAGAATCGTCATCTAGTCAACCAAGTACTCTAATTCAAATTTCCGATAATCCATTTTTTGAACCCGACCTCACAATTGAGAATCCGGAGGATATTCAGGGGCAATTCAGAGATCCTGAATTACAAATCATTCCTCCTGAACCACAAATCACTCATCCAGAGATTGTCGAGGAAGAAACCATTAAGTCAGAATCCTCTAGTGATTCAGATTCAACAAATTCAATCATGAAAAATCTGGAACCTCTAAGTATGGAAGACCGAATGAGGGCTAAACGCACTGGCCAAGGTCATGCAATTACTCAACCAGACTTTAATGCACCAGATTATGAAATCAAAGGACAAATCCTACACATGGTAACTAATCAATGCCAATTTAGTGGTGTGCCGAAGGAAGATCCAAACGAACATCTTCGAACCTTTAATAGAATTTGTACTCTATTCAAGATCAGAGAAGTGGAGGATGAACAGATATATCTCATGTTATTTCCCTGGACTTTAAAGGGAGAAGCCAAAGATTGGTTAGAATCGTTACCTGAAGAGGCGATTGATACATGGGATGTCTTAGTTGAAAAATTTCTTAAACAATTCTTTCCGGCATCTAAAGCCGTGAGACTTCAAGGAGAAATTGTTATGTTCACGCAAAAGCCAAATGAAACTCTATATGAGGCGTGGACAAGATTTAGAAAGTTGTTAAGAGGATGTCCGCAACATGGTTTAGACACTTATCAAATAGTACAAATATTCTTTCAAGGATGCGACATCACTACACGAAAAGACATCGATATAGCAGTTGGTGGTTCCATTATGAAGAAAACCGCAACTGAAGCTTACAAAATTATTGATAACACTGCTTCCCACTCACATGACGGCACCAAGAAAAAGATATCGTTAGGTCATCTAAAGCAGCTAGAGCCGATTCTAGCCATGAATTTGATTCCATTTCCGCAAAGATAGATGCTGTCGAGAGACGAATGGAAAAGATGACTAAAGATATTCACTCAATACGAATTAGTTGTGAGCAGTGTGGAGGACCACATTTGACAAAAGTTTGTCTCAGTATTGAACAAACAATGAAACAAAGAGAGAATGTTTCATACATGAACCAAAGGCCTGGAAATAATTATCAGAATAATTATCAACCGCCAAGACCAATCTACAATCAAAATCAAAATTATAACCGAAATGTTCCATACAATAACCAACAAGGTCCTAGCAATCAACAAGTATCTAACAATACTTACAATCAGCAAAGACCTATTTTTCAAAACAAACCACCACAAACCGATGATAAAAATCCAAATTTAGAAGATATGATGTCGAAGTTAGTTGAATCTCAAATGCAGTTTTTCACATCTCATAAACAAACTAATGAACAAAATGCTCAAGCATTTAGAAATCAACAAGCTTCTATTCAAAATCTGGAACAAGAAGTAAGTAACCTAGCAAGGTTGACAGGTGAAAGAAAATCGGGAAGTCTACCTAGCGATACAAATTGTAACCCCCGGAATGAAACAGCTAAAGCCATTACCACAAGAAGTGGTATTACACTTAAACCACCTGAAATACCTGTAATTTCTGATGACTCTATTCCTACTCCACATGCTCCACAACCTGAGCAAGATAAGGAAACAGAACCGGTAGTTGAAAAGGTTAATGAAGATAACACAGTTAAGGTTAAACCTTATGTTAAACCATATCAACCACCACTTCCTTATCCGAGTAAAATGAGAAAAGAAAGACTTGGGGCCGAGCAATCCAAATTCTTGGATATGTTTAAACAAATAAATGTAAATCTTCCTTTCATTGATGTGATTTCAGGAATGCCTAGATATGCTATATTCTTGAAAGATCTAATCACAAATAGAAAGAAAATGGAAGAACTCTCGGCTGTTACAATGAATGCTAATTGTTCTGCAGTGTTATTGAATTAGATACCAGAAAAATTATCAGATCCAGGAAGTTTCACAATTCCATGTTTTCTGGGTAATCTTAGTTCAATAGAAGCATTGGCAGACTTAGGTGCTAGTATAAATTTAATGCCGTATTCACTATACGCTAAACTAGACCTTGGAGAATTAAAACCAACACGAATAAGCATACAACTAGCCGATCGATCAGTAAAATATCTTAGAGGGATAATGGAGAACATGCTAGTTAAAGTTGGTACTTTAGTATTTCCAGTAGATTTTGTTATTCTGGACATGGAAGAAGATTCTCAAGTTCCTCTCATATTAGGAAGACCATTCTTAAACACGGCTAAAGCAATAATAGACGTGTTCGTTAAGAAACTTACCTTAAGTATAGAGGACGATAGTGTTACCTTTTCTGTTGATAGAGCCATGCAACAACCGCAATCTGCAGATGATACATGTTATTATATTCAAACTATAGATTCACATGCAGAATTGTTAGAAGAATTTCCAAAATTACAAGAAACAGGAGAATGCTCTTTAGGAGAAGGAACTGAACCAATTGATGAAGCTGAAATGTTAGCTACACTCATGGCTAATGATTATGAACCAACAACAGAAGAACTTCAAATGCTAAAAGAGGAAGACAGATATCGATACAAATCATTGATAGAAGAACCACCGACATTAGAGTTAAAGCCACTTCCAAACCATTTGGAATATGCTTATTTACATGGTGAATCTGAATTACCTGTAATAATATCATCTTCTCTTACTGAAAATCAAAAATCTTAACTCATTTCTGTGCTAAAAGCTCATAAACCAGCTATTGCATGGAAGATTAATGACATTAAAGGCATAAGTCCTTCGTATTGCACAAATAAAATCCTTATGGAAGAAGGTAATAAAACGTATGTGCAATGCCAACGAAGACTAAATCCTAATATGCAAGATGTTGTTAAGAAAGAAATTATTAAACTGCTAGATGCATGTTTAATTTATCCAATCTCTGATAGTCCATGGGTAAGCCCAGTTCAATGCGTACCTAAGAAAGGTGGCATGACTGTCATCACAAATGAAAAAAATGAGCTTATTCCTACTCGGACTGTAACAGGATGGCGTGTTTGTATTGATTATAGAAAATTAAATGACGCCACCAGAAAAGATCACTTTCCTTTACCTTTCATTGATCAAATGTTGGAAAGATTAGCCAGAAATAGTTACTATTGTTTTCTTGATGGTTTTTTCGGATACTTTCAAATTCCTATATGATGAAGTGCGAGGTGTATATAAAATAGTTTATAATTTTACTAGGAAAATACTATTAAATACGATACAATTTTACACAAGATATTTATTTATTTATAGAATGGATATACTTAAACCTTGCTACAACACTTATAGGCAGTGTACCTAATCGTACAGTAGTGTAGTTTTTAGTAAGTCCGGTTCGTTCCACAGGGAAATCTTTAAACAAAGCTCAACGCTATATTAGTTTACTTTTATAAAAATACAAATATATATATATAAGTAATATTATTGTTATAAAGGGGGGTTTTTACCGTTTAATGACCGGTTTGTCGATTTTAAAACTTTAGTCGCAGTTAAAACCTAATGTAAAATATAAAATAAATACAAGACTTAAATTAAAGCGTAAAGTAAATAACGATAATGAAATTGCGAATAATAAAAATGCGATAAAATAAAATTGCGATAATTAAAAAGTACGATAATTAAAAGTGCGATAACAATAAATAAAAGTGCGATAATTAGAAGTGCAATTAAATATAAAATAAGGGAAATTAAATATGAAATAAAAGAATTATGCTTATTTAAACTTCCGTAATCATGATGTTTGACGTGTTGATTTTAGTTTTATGCCCTTGGGTTAATTGTCCTTTGTCCTGGATTATTCAATATGTCCGTCTGGTTTTTGTCCATAACAGTCCATCAGTCATAAATATAAATTGCAAGTGTCCTTGTCAAATCATTATTATACCCGAAGATAAATATTCCAACTAATTGGGGATTCGAATTGTAACAAGGTTTTAATACTTTGTTTAATGAATACACCAGGTTATCGACTGCGTGTAAACCAAGGTTTTACTACTTTGTTAACAATTACACCAATTACCCTTGAATGTAATTTCACCCCTGTTTTAATTATTCTAGTGGCTATTAATCCATTCCCGTGTCCGGTTAAATGAACGATTATTCGTACATATAAATACCCCGCCCATCGTGTCCGATCGAGTGTATATGGTAATTTATAGGGACTCCCAATTGTAAATCTTTATATTAACATTAACAAACTTTCATTTAGTTAAACAAATATAAAGCCCATTAATAGCCCATAGTCTAGTTTCCACAAGTGTCGTTCTTTTGTCCAAACCCCAATTATGGTGCAAAGCCCAATTACCCAATTTTAGTAATTAGCCCAACATCATGATTACTTCGTTTTAAATAAGCATAATAATAACTTAGCTACGAGACATTAATATAAAAAGGTTGAACATAACTTACAATGATTAAAAATAGCGTAGCGTTACACGGACAGAATTTCGACTTACACCCTTACAACATTCGCTAACATACCCTTATTATTAGAATTATAATTAAAATTAAAATATAAATTATAAATATAAATATATTACGTATATATTGAGAGAGAGATTGAGAAATAAGATCATAAATTCGATCAGAATTCGGTTGGCTTTATAGCCAGAAGTGAAATTTGGGGCTCCGCGACTCGCGGCAAAATGGCCTTAAAACTCCGCGAGTCGCGGAGAGGTATTTACAGTTCACACCCTTGGAGTTTCTGGCTGCCGACGGTTTTTAATATATATATATAATATATATATAATTAATATAATTAATTATATATTATATTATATTTATATACATAGTTAACTTGTAATTTTTAGTCCGTTGCGTCGAGCGTTAAGAGTTGACTCTGGTCCCGGTTCCGGATTTTCGAACGTCCTCGCGTACAATTTAATATCTTGTACTTTGCGTTTTGAATCTTGTACTCTTGTGATTTCGAGACGTTTCTTATCAATAATTGGAACCTTTTTGATTGTCTTTTGTTCTTTTGAGCTTTTTGGTCGTTTGCGTCTTCAATTCGTCGAATCTGTCTTTTGTCTTCACCTTTTATTATTTAAACGAATATCACTTGTAAATAGAACAATTGCAACTAAAAGCTTGTCTTTCTTGAGGAATAATGCTATGAAATATATGTTCGTTTTTAGCATTATCAAATATTCCCACACTTGAGCGTTGCTTGTCCTCAAGCAATATTGTCTTGAAATACTAGAATCACTTCTTTATTCTTCACACTTTGTACATCAGTGATTTCTATATGGCGGTATAAACAATGGTAGTAACGATATGGTTTACAGTCCCACATGACTATAAAAATTTAGATCCATTAAGGAAATTGGATCTTTATGAAAACATTTGATCTTTTGAAATCTAGTTTTTACCCTAGATAAGTTTTCCGGAATAACCCTTTACCGGTGTTTGCAAAATATTTTTGTGGGTTTGGTGGGTTTCAGATTTGAAAATTTTAGCTCAAAACTTGCGGTTTTGTGTCACCCACTTGCTAACCTTGTATTTGGAAAGCAACACGTCCAGTTTACTTGTTCCGTATATTACCTTTCGGCAAACTACCGTCCGGTTGTAAAGGAAAGCGTTGAACAAGCAACTGTTAAGGCAATGTCCCGTGACATGCTTTTGATTATGGTCTATAACGTGTCGGACGCAATTACTATCCTTGGTAGGAGCAATAGTAAAGCTCACCCTTATAATTTTTTCGGTCTGGCACAAGGTCCTGTCTTTGACCATGCTATGCAACCACCGTTCTTACGGTTGACACCCGATTTAGTTCAGGTGACCTAATGAATTCCAGGTGAATTCCTAGGATTTTACGTTCAATGGTAATGAACGCATTGAAAATAGGGTTTTCAGAAAACAAATCGGTTTGTATTTTTGATCAAAATATTTTCTCGTTCAAGCTCGAGTTTAGATATCATCGAATTCCATGAGTTTGAATTCTCAATCCTTAAGGTCAATCTCTAGGATTGAGTAATATCAGTCTTGAAAGCTGATTTTTAATCTTTAAGGAGATTATCCTTTCTGGGGATCTGATTCATTAGTCTTATCCAGCTAATTTGCACGGTGCCTCCCCATTGTACGAGATAAATCCTTCTCATGGTTAGGATAAATCTGACCACTTGGCGACCCTGTTTAATGCTGAGGTCCGTGGATTTCCAGCTGATTTTAGTGATGACTTTTCTAGATTTTTCGTCAACCTACAGCTGGTCTGGACGACAACTTCATGACCTAAATCAAGAAGCGCGTGTCTTTTTCGGAAGACTTTACTTCCTTTTAATGATGGAATTGATTCATCGTGTAGATCCATCTCTTCTTTTCTTTCATCGGGTAAAACAGTTTAGTTTAGTCCAAAGCAAAAGTATTTTCAGTTATTTGTTACAAATATATGTGACATATGTTTAAAATAACTTGGTAAATTTTCCCACACTTGGCTTTTTATTTTTCTTTTTATCGTCCTCTATTCCATTTTAAATGAATTTTGACGTTTTAGTTTGTTTCTCAATTTATGTCCTTTTTGAGGTAACAATAATTTCGGTGTTAAAACCTAGTTTTATCGTTCATAAATATGTATAAACATGATTTTGAATTCATTTAATTGAAAATTTTGAAAATTTTTACTAGAATTGGGTAGTCAGTATATAAGACCAGGGCTGTTCTTTATTATCAGAGAGCACTAGATTCTAATACAACTACTGCTTTACTAGTATTTTTAATGGTAACCAAGTGTTTAATATAAAAATTTTAAAATCCGAAAGAATTTAATCCCTTCCCACACTTAAGATCTTGCAATGCCCTCATTTGCAAGAAATCAGTAACAATTTAAATTATTGAGGGTGATTTGTGTGAAAATGATTAAATTTTTACCAAAGTTTCCAAATATATTGGCGTTTGTTTGCTGAATGATAAATGGTGCAAGTCATTTGTTCATTCCGTCTTGTTGTTATTTCACATACATTTTGCATCATTGTCGTCAAAATTACTTGCTTTTGCTGAACTTAATGCCAGTCTTTGAAAATGCGTTGTTTTACCCTGTTGTGTACATAAGATAAACTGCAAACATATATACATATTTTTGAAGTTTGGTTTATTACCCCACATTCAAAAATTATTAAAATCTAAGAATAAAAGTTAGATAATTATAAAAATGATTACAATATTAACAAAAATATTAAATGTATCAATAATTACAAATTACAAAATAATAAAAAATAATAAATAAACTAAGGATGATATTGGTACCAATAGGGGTTCCACGCATAACCATAAGTGCTATAGAATGCTTCGGCAGGGTCATACGTAGGATATGGTGGCTGCATCTCTATCGACCAAGGAGGGAAGACGGGTTTCGGTGTAGGAATATAGTTTCTACCTATATGTTGGCAATGCGCTATGATCTGGTTCTGATGAACTTGCCAATCTTCAAATGCTCTCTGTCTAGCATTTTCGTATTCCTGAGAAGCTATAAACCTATGCATTTCTTGCATCTCATTCCCCCCTCCTACATTACCTTGTTCCTGGTTTCTCTCTACCTGTGGATGTCTACCATTGTATCGTACTGCGGCGTTATTTCGCCGCTTCAAAACTTTAGCACCATGGTATACATTTAAACCTATAGTGTCGCGGGGTTCCGGCTCTTCTACCAATAATCCCCCCCGACTTATATCCACACCGAGATATTCACCAATCAAAGTAATAAAAATACCACCTCCTATTATGCTATGTGGACGCATCCCTCGAACCATAGCTGATAAATAATAACCCACACAATATGGTATACTTACAGCGCTGTGTGGGTCTCGAATACACATATGGTAAAACAAATCTTGTTCATTTACCTTTTCTTTGTTTTTACCCCTTTGTGTAATCGAATTAGCTAAAAACCTATGTATTACTCTTAATTCGGCTCTATCTATATCCAAATAAGAGTAGTTTCCCCCTTTAAAACGGTGATGGCTTGTCATTTGACTCCACACACCGTGTGTATCAAAATTTTCATCTATTTTCCTACCGTTTAGTATCAATCCTCTACAATCGGCAGACGCTAATTCCTCAGGCGTGTATATACGTAAAGCCTGAGCCATGTCCAGTAAAGACATGTGGCGCATCGAACCGCCTAACAAAAATCTAATAAAAGAACGATCGGTTAAACTAGCTACCCGATCATTCAACTCTATACTACATAACAACTCTTCACACCATACTTTATATACAGGTCTGCGTATGGTGAATAAACATATCCAGTCATTAAAAGAAGAATTACCATACCTCTGTACCAGTAATTCCCTAATTGGCCCGGCCAATTCTACAGCTTCCAAGGGTCCCCATTCTATGACCCTCGGTACCTCAACAACCTTAGAGTGAAGAGTATGCAAACCCCGTTGATATTTTGGATAATCTATCCAAAGTCTGTCAAATCGCAGGTTCGGGTGCAACTGTTCCAAGTGCATATCTGAAAAGGTCATGACTGGATGAGGTACATCCTGCTTGTAGTAGTTATCTACCTCCTGTTGTTCCAAGTTCTCAGCAGGAGCATGACGGGCTTGGGATGAAGATTCACCCCTTTCATTCTGCAAAACACATCAAACACAAATTTTGTGCATCCAAATATGCATTAGTGTCAGCAAAATCATCAATCAAAATAATTACAATGACATTATCAATTTACATCAAACTTAAGCTTATTTTCACATTTTTATCAAATCTACACTTTTTCAAATAAGCATATACGAAAATTTTCGCCAAGTTCATAAGCATTCAACTCAAATAACATGTCAAAATAATCATTACTAGCAATCAAACAAGTCTCAAATGGCATTATCTTTCAAAAATCAAGTTCATGAATTTTGGACTTTAAAAAGTCCACTTTTAATACTCAAAATCATGTTTAGGCTCAAAGTTTTGATCATTTAACTACCTAGACATGTTACACTACTCAATTTAGCAATAATTCATGACAAAAATCGGCCATAACCTGTTTATATCAAAAAGCCCCAAATTGCTCAAGAACACAAACCCTAGATTATTCAAAATTTGAAGTTTAAGGCTTCTAATCATGTTAAACAGCATCAATCTAGGTTATACAAGCATAATACATAAACAATTTAAGTCTAATTACACTAAAAAGCATCAAAATCAAATTGGGGAAAAATAGCTCAAGAACACTAAAATTCGAATTAAATGGTGTTTAGGTGTAGAAATTTACCGTTTTTCTTGAGTAGTTCTTAGATATCATCCTTCTCAACATGATTTTAGCAAAAAATTTGGTGATTAACGGTTAAAAATTGAGATTTTTGGGGGTGATTTTCGCAGTATTTCGGGGTCTTTTTTCGCAGTATTTGGGTGTTTATGTGTGTGGGTGAGTGAACTGATCGTGCAGCTGGTTATATTTTTTTTCTGTAATTTTGTCCCTCCGCGAGTCGCGGAGGTTTTGTACTGAAAACTCCGCGAGTCGCGGAGTTTACCCTTTTTTTTTTTTTTTTTTTTTTTCTTTTTTTTTTTTTTTTTTTTATAATCTTTAACTTATAAAACAATTAAGAAATTAATTTTAAAATTTTGTTTCCCTTGTTATTTAGGACGAGGTCGTTTCGGATCGATGTCCTAGTCCGTCCCTCGACAAAATTTTAAAATTTGTCTTTTTGTAGCGATTGTTTTAAAAGCTAAGATTTTTGGGTTTTTTAATGTTTTTGGCATACTTTAAATCAATAAGATTAAAAATAATGATAATAAAAGTTCTCGTCCCTCCCTCGGGTAAAGCAATTTCGGTTCAAAGACCTAGTCTTCAACTTACGACGAATTTTAAAAATCATATTCTTAACTTAATGAGATAAAGTAAATTTTTGTTTTTAAATTCACACAACTTAAATATAAAATTCAAAATTAAAAATTAAAAATTAAAAATTCACACCAAATTTAAAATTTGAAATGCATAAAATTAAAATTTCATATTTTAAAAATTAAAAATTCACACCAAAATTAATTTAAAAATTCATATTATAAATTCATACCAAACTTATATTAATTTTTCAAATATTTACAATTTTAAATATATTGTTTTTACAAAGTTTACAATATTAATTTAAGATTTAAATATTAATTTTAAAAACATGGTAAAAATAAATTTAAAAATCTTTTTGTCTCTTTATCCCACTTTAATCAATCAAATATTATCAAAAATATGCGCCCCTCTTTTCGGTAAAGTAATTTCGGTTCCAAGACCTAATTTGACTCATGACGAATTTTTGAAATATTTTGGGTTGATTGATTAAAGATATTTATACCTTAAGAATAAACGTTAAATTTCGCAGTGATGTAATAAATTTTTGAAGGATATCAATAATTTCGGTCGCCAAACCTAATTTTATTTAATACCAATTTAATACTTTTTAGCGAACAAATTAGCGTTTATTATCAAAAGGTTAAAAAATAAATAAAAATAAAAACTGTACAGACATACCTGTGAAATAGATTTCTTAGTTATATGATCTATTATATTCATAAGATAGTCGGTTTAATTGGTTTTCCATGGCTGCATAGGCGTAACCTCGAGCATTCATTGTCTTTTCTTCTAAACATATGAACGGTCCGTCTCTGCATAAAGTAACAAATTCGGTATTTGAATAGGTTTGATTATTTGAACATTTACCTCCATGTGACCATTTTCCGCATTTGTGACATCGTTCTAGGTGTCGTGCTCTTCTTTTCGCTGCGGATTTTGATTTTCCTTTACCAAATTGTAACTTATTATCTTCGCATCTGGATCCTTTTCTAACTCCGTCCATTCTTTCTCTGATTACTGATACTATTTCACTCGGGAGTATGTCATTATTACGTTTAGTGATCAAAGCGTGTAGCATTAGACCATGGTTTAGTTCACAGGCAGTCTTCATTTTGTAAAAACCTAAAAAAATAAAAATTCAGAATGGGGGGAGAAGACTAGTTCTTTAGGGTCTGCTAGGGAAAGACCATACGTGTTCCATTTTCGAGAACTACACGAAAACAGACAATCTAACTCTAACAGAAATACATATTATCCTTTAAAGACTTGATTCTCCCCACACTTAGTTAGCTGTGGTGTCGAAATTGTGATTAACTTCGTTGTCGACTTCCATCGGACCATGTATGTAATGTTTAACTCTGTGACCATTAACTTTAAATTCAATCCCATTTGAATTTATTAATTCTATCGTTCCGTATGGGAAAACTCTTTTGACTATGAATGGTCCAGACCATCTTGATTTCAATTTTCCAGGAAATAGCTTGAATCGTGAATTGAAAAGAAGAACTCTGTCTCCTTCTTTAAATTCTTTTGAACTTCTGATTCTTTTATCATGCCATTTCTTCGTTCTTTCTTTATAGATTAACGAATTTTCGTATGCTTCATGTCTTAATTCTTCTAATTCGTTTAGTTGACTTAATCGTAGACGTCCGGCTTCTTGTAAATCAAGATTACATGTCTTCAAAGCCCAAAATGCTTTGTGTTCAATTTCTACTGGAAGATGACATGCTTTTCCATAAACAAGTCTAAAAGGTGTGGTTCCAATTGGAGTTTTGTAGGCTGTTCTAAAAGCCCAGAGTGCATCCTCCAATTTAATGGACCATTCCTTCGGATTTGATCCTACGGTTTTCTCTAGAATACGTTTTAAAGCTCGGTTGGTATTTTCAACTTGTCCACTTGTTTGTGGATGATATGCGGTGGAGATTTTATGAGTTACTCCATATCTTTTAAGAACTTTCTCAAGTTGATTATTACAGAAATGAGTACCCCGATCACTTATTAAAGCTTTCGGTGTTCCAAACCTTGCAAAAAGACGTTTCAAAAAGTTGACTACAACTCGTGCATCGTTAGTTGGGAGAGCTTGTGCTTCCGCCCATTTAGATACATAATCAATGGCTACGAGTATATATAGATTATTATGAGATTTTGGAAATGGACCCATAAAGTCAATACCCCAAATGTCAAATACTTCACATACTTGGATGACATTTTGTGGCATTTCATCACGTTGACTTATTTTTCCGGCCCTTTGACATGCATCACAAGATTTGCAAAGAAGGTGTGCGTCTTTGTAAATTGTAGGCCAATAGAATCCAGCTTCATAAACTTTTCTTGCTGTTAGTTGAGGCCCATAATGCCCTCCTGTTGGTCCTGTGTGACAATGGTTTAAAATTTTACTAGCTTCATCTCCAAATACACATCGGCGTATTATTCCATCGGGACAACTTTTAAACAGATGTGGATCTTCCCAGAAATAGTGTTTTATATCACTGAAGAATTTCTTTCGTCTTTGGTACGATAATCCTTTTTCAAGGAATCCACAAACTAAGTAGTTTGCATAGTCTGCAAACCGTGGGATTTCTTTATAATCTATCTTCAATAGATATTCATCAGGAAAGTTGTCTTGTATGGCCGATTCATTCAGAACTTCTAATTCGGGATTTTCAAGACGAGAAAGATGATCAGCGGCGAGATTTTCTGCTCCTTTTTTATCTCGGATTTCAATATCAAACTCTTGTAAGAGTAAGATCCAACGGATTAATCTTGGTTTAGCATCTTGTTTTGAAAATAGGTATCTAAGAGCAGAATGGTCGGTATAGACCACCGTTTTTGCTAGAACGAGATATGATCGAAATTTGTCAAAAGCAAAGACAATAGCAAGGAGTTCTTTTTCAGTAGTTGTATAGTTCGTTTGTGCTCCTTGTAATGTCTTACTAGCATAATATATAGGTTGAAATCGTTTTTCAATCCTTTGTCCTAAAACGGCTCCCATTGCAAAATCACTTGCATCGCACATTAGTTCAAATGGTAGATTCCAATTTGGTGTTATCATGATCGGTGCATTAGTGAGTTTCTCTTTAAGAATATTAAAAGATTTGATACACTCATCTGTAAAGATGAATGGTGCATCCTTTTCTAGGAGTTTATTCATAGGAGTGGCAATTTTTGAAAAATCTTTTATGAAACGTCGGTAAAAACCGGCATGCCCTAGAAAACTCCTAACTCCTCTAACATTGGTGGGATGTGGAAGTTTAGCAATTACATCTACTTTAGCTCTATCCACTTCAATTCCTTCTTTTGAAATTTTATGTCCAAGAACGATGCCTTCTTTAACCATGAAATGGCATTTCTCCCAATTAAGTACTAGATTTGATTTTTCGCATCTAATTAGCATTCGTTCCAGATTAACTAGACATGATTTAAATGTATCACCGAAGACTGAAAAGTCATCCATGAATACTTCCATGCATTCTTCTATCATGTCATGAAAAATCGCCATCATACACCTTTGAAAGGTTGCAGGGGCGTTACAAAGTCCAAATGGCATTCTTTTGTAAGCAAAAGTACCATAAGGGCACGTGAATGTGGTTTTCTCTTGGTCCTCGGGTGCTATTGGAATTTGAAAATATCCGGAAAATCCATCTAGAAAACAATAGTAACTATTTCCGGCTAATCTTTCCAACATTTGATCTATGAAAGGTAAGGGAAAGTGATCTTTTCTGGTGGCGTCATTTAATTTTCTATAATCAATACATACACGCCATCCTGTTACAGTCCTAGTAGGAATAAGCTCATTTTTCTCATTTGTAATGACAGTCATGCCACCCTTCTTCGGCACGCATTGAACTGGGCTTACCCATGGGCTATCAGAAATTGGATATATCAAACCTGCATCTAGCAGTTTAATAATTTCTTTCTTAACTACATCTTGCATATTAGGATTTAGTCTTCGTTGGCGTTGCACATACGTTTTATGACCTTCTTCCATAAGGATTTTATGTGTGCAATACGAAGGACTTATTCCTTTAATATCATGAATCTTCCATGCAATGGCTGGTTTATGAGCTTTCAACACAGAAATGAGTTGTGATTTCTCATTTTCAGTAAGAGAAGACGATATTATTACAGGTAATTCAGATTCACCATGTAAATAAGCGTATTCCAAATGGTTTGGAAGTGGCTTTAACTCTAATTTCGGAGGTTCTTCTATCGATGATTTATATCGATATCTGTCTTCTTCTTTTAGCATTTGAATTTCTTCTGTTGTTGGTTCATATCCATTAGCTATAAGTGTAGCTAACATTTCAGCTTCATCAATTGGTTCATTACCTTCTCCTAAAGAACATTCTCCCGTTCCTTGTAATTCTGGAAATTCTTCTAATAATTCTGCATGTGCATCTATAGTTTGAATATAATAACATGTATCATCTGCAGATTGTGGTTGTTGCATGGCTCTATCCACTGAAAAGGTAACACTCTCATCCTCTATACTTAGGGTCAGTTTCTTACCGAACACGTCTATCATTGCTTTAGCCGTGTTTAAGAATGGTCTTCCTAATATGAGAGGAACTTGAGAATCTTCTTCCATGTCCAAAACAACAAAATCTACTGGAAATACTAAAGTACCAACTTTAACTAGCATGTTCTCCATTATCCCTCTAGGATATTTTATTGATCTATCGGCTAGTTGTATGCTTATTCTGGTTGGTTTCAATTCTCCAAGGTCTAGTTTAGCGTATAGTGAATACGGCATTAGATTTATACTAGCACCTAAGTCTGCCAATGCTTCTATTGAACTAAGACTACCCAGAAAACATGGAATTGTGAAACTTCCTGGATCAGATAGTTTTTCTGGTATCTTATTCAACAGCACTGCTGAACAATTAGCATTCATAGTAACAGCCGAGAGTTCTTCCATTTTCTTTCTATTCGTGATTAGATCTTTCAAGAATTTAGCATACCTTGGCATTCCTGAAATCACATCAATGAAAGGAAGATTTACATTTATCTGTTTAAACATATCCAAGAATTTGGATTGCTCGGCTTCAAGTTTTTCTTTCTTCATTTTACTCGGATAAGGAAGTGGTGGTTGATATGGTTTAACATAAGGTTTAGCCTTAACTGTGTTATCTTCATCAACCTTTTCAACTACCGGTTCTTTTTCCTTATCTTGATCAGGTTGTGGTTCTTGTGGAGTAGGAATAGTTTCATCAGAAGTTACAGGTATTTCAGGTGTTTTAAGTGTTGTACCACTTCTTGTGGTAATAGCTTTAGCTGTTTCATTCCGGGGGTTAGCATTTGTATCGCTTGGTAGACTTCCCGGTTTTCTTTCACCTATTAACCTTGCTAGGTTACTTACTTCTTGTTCCAGATTTTGAATAGAAGCTTGTTGATTTCTAAATGCTTGAGCATTTTGTTCATTGGTTTGTTTTTGAGATGTGAAAAACTGCGTTTGAGTTTCAACTAGCTTCGTCATCATATCTTCTAAATTCGGCTTTTTATCATCGGTTTGTTGTGGTGGTTTGTTTTGAAAATTAGGTCTTTGCTGATTGTAAGTATTATTGGATACTTGTTGATTGCTAGGACCTTGTTGGTTGTTGTATGGAATATTTCGGTTATAATTCTGGTTTTGATTATAAATCGGTCTTGGCGGTTGATAATTATTCTGATAATTATTTCCAGGCCTTTGGTTTATGTATGAAATATTCTCTCTTTGTTCCATTGTTAATTCAATACTGAGACAATCTTTTGTCAAATGTGGTCCTCCACACTGCTCACAACTAATTCGTATTGAGTGAATATCCTTAGTCATCTTTTCCATTCGTCTCTCGAAAGCATCTATCTTTGCCGAAATGGAATCTAAGTCATGGCTAGAATCGGCTCTAGCTGCTTTAGATGATCTAATGATATCTTTTTCTTGGTGCCACTCATGTGAGTGGGAAGCAGTGTTATCAATAATTTTGTAAGCATCAGTTTCGGTTTTCTTCATAATAGAACCACCAGCTGCTATATCTATGTCTTTTCTTGTAGTGATGTCGCATCCTTGGTAGAATATTTGTACTATTTGACAGGTGTCTAAACCATGTTGCGGACATCCTCTTAATAACTTTCCATATCTTGTCCACGCCTCATATAGAGTTTCATTTGGTTTCTGTGTGAACGTAACAATTTCTGCTTGAAGTCTTACGGCTTTAGATGCAGGAAAAAATTGTTTAAGAAATTTGTCAACTAAAACGTCCCATGTATCAATCGCCCCTTCAGGTAACGATTCCAACCAATCTTTGGCTTCTCCCTTTAAAGTCCAGGGAAATAACATGAGATATATCTGTTCATCCTCCACTTCTCGGATTTTAAATAGTGTGCAGATCCTATTAAAGGTACGTAGATGTTCATTTGGATCTTCCTTCGGCGCACCACTAAATTGGCATTGATTAGTTACCATGTGTAGAATTTGTCCTTTGATTTCATAATCTGGCGCATTAATGTCTGGATGAGTAATTGCGTGACCTTGGCCAGTGCGTTTAGCTCTCATTCGGTCTTCCATACTTAAAGGTTCCAGATTCTCCATAATTGAATTTGTTGACTCGGTATCACTAGATGATTCTGATTTAATGGTTCGTTCCTCAACAATCTCTGTTTGAATGATTGGTGGTTCCGGAGGAAAGTTTAGTGGTTCAGGATCTATGAACCGTTCCTGAATATTTTCTGGATTCTCAATTGTGAGGTCGGGTTCAAAAAATGGATTATCGGAAATTTGAACTGAAGTACTTGGTCGACTGGATGACGATTCTAAAGAAAAATCAACGGCGGTTATATTTGTTAAACGATGTCTTGATCGAGTTAAAGGTGGTGAACGTACAAAAGGTGGTGAACGTCTTGCTCGGTGCATTCACAGAATATCCTATTAGTTTTTAAAAGGAAAGAAAAATTATAATAAGTTATCCAATCAATAGACTTTTCTGATTTTGCCCACGTTTCGAATAGCCAAAAGATGCAGCAGAGGGGCAGGATTCGTTTGGTCTCAATATAATTGAGGACTGTTTGGCTCCAATAACCCGGTCCACGTACAAATCCAACTATTACTACGAACCAGAAAATTTTGATGTTTATTAATTTAACCACTTAAAATAAATTTTCGTAATTTTTAGAAATTTAGATAAGAAGTAGAAAAAAAATTCTAAGTCCTAAAACTAGAATAGCGAGAAATAAGAGAGAAAAAGAGTTCGTCGAAAAAGGTCGAAAAAGAAAAAAAATATGGTTGAAAAATAAAAGGTGACGGAAAAATAAAAGGAACTTATCAAAACTTAAAAATACTTAACTAATTTAACCTTATTACTACAACTAACTTAAAATTATAATCGCAAATTGAAATTACTAATTGGAATGATAATTGATACATAGTAAAAGGTCTAAAAATATTAAAGCTTACATGAAAAACTAAGTCCCAAATGGAAATAACTTAAAAAGAAACTAAAACTTAAAAAGGCGTCGCAAAATTCTAAAGCACCTAAATCTTAGTTTAAAGAAAAAGCACTTAAGGAATTCTACGGCAAATCCTAAAAATCTAGGAGTAAAAATAACTATAGCAAAAACTAAGTTTAAAATTAAATATGAGCTAAAAAATACAAATATTACGCTACAACGATTAAAAAGGTACAAAAATATAAAAATATACAAAAAGTTGTAAAAAGTACAATTTTTATAAAAATATTATTTTTATATTATTTATTTAATAAAACTACTAATTTTACAATTTAATAAAAACTAATTAAAACTAAATACAACAAATTAAATAAAAAGTAAAATTAAAACTAAAACTAATAATAATAATAATAATAATTAAGTTTTAATAATAATAATAATAAATTAAAACCCGTAATCAATGCGAAATTAGGGTTTTTGTCCGTGTGTCAGAGGGCCTCCGCGAGTCGCGGCAAAGAGAGAAGAAATCCCCGCGAGTCGCGGAGTTCAGAATTTGAGCTGACAGGTTTCACTTTTTACGCGTTTTTCTTTATATTTTTTTTTTTTTTTTATGTTTTCTGTTTTTTTATATATAAACAAAAGATTTTAAAATAAACTTATATTTTTATAAACTAAAATAGAAATAGAGAAACTTATAAAACTTAAATATTTAACAAAATCTTAAAAATACTAATATTTTTGTTTTTCTTTTTATATTTTTGAATAATTAAAACGTATTTTTACAAAAACGACTTTTAATAAAAGTAACTAAAAATCTTTTTTTTTTTTTATATATTAGCGTTGCGCTTCCGGCGTTTAAGAGTTGTTTTCCCCGGCAGCGGCGCCAAAAATACTTGATGAAGTGCGAGGTGTATATAAAATAGTTTATAATTTTACTAGGAAAATACTATTAAATACGATACAATTTTACACAAGATATTTATTTATTTATAGAATGGATATACTTAAACCTTGCTACAACACTTATAGGCAGTGTACCTAATCGTACAGTAGTGTAGTTTTTAGTAAGTCCGGTTCGTTCCACAGGGAAATCTTTAAACAAAGCTCAACGCTATATTAGTTTACTTTTATAAAAATACAAATATATATATATAAGTAATATTATTGTTATAAAGGGGGGTTTTTACCGTTTAATGACCGGTTTGTCGATTTTAAAACTTTAGTCGCAGTTAAAACCTAATGTAAAATATAAAATAAATACAAGACTTAAATTAAAGCGTAAAGTAAATAACGATAATGAAATTGCGAATAATAAAAATGCGATAAAATAAAATTGCGATAATTAAAAAGTACGATAATTAAAAGTGCGATAACAATAAATAAAAGTGCGATAATTAGAAGTGCAATTAAATATAAAATAAGGGAAATTAAATATGAAATAAAAGAATTATGCTTATTTAAACTTCCGTAATCATGATGTTTGACGTGTTGATTTTAGTTTTATGCCCTTGGGTTAATTGTCCTTTGTCCTGGATTATTCAATATGTCCGTCTGGTTTTTGTCCATAACAGTCCATCAGTCATAAATATAAATTGCAAGTGTCCTTGTCAAATCATTATTATACCCGAAGATAAATATTCCAACTAATTGGGGATTCGAATTGTAACAAGGTTTTAATACTTTGTTTAATGAATACACCAGGTTATCGACTGCGTGTAAACCAAGGTTTTACTACTTTGTTAACAATTACACCAATTACCCTTGAATGTAATTTCACCCCTGTTTTAATTATTCTAGTGGCTATTAATCCATTCCCGTGTCCGGTTAAATGAACGATTATTCGTACATATAAATACCCCGCCCATCGTGTCCGATCGAGTGTATATGGTAATTTATAGGGACTCCCAATTGTAAATCTTTATATTAACATTAACAAACTTTCATTTAGTTAAACAAATATAAAGCCCATTAATAGCCCATAGTCTAGTTTCCACAAGTGTCGTTCTTTTGTCCAAACCCCAATTATGGTGCAAAGCCCAATTACCCAATTTTAGTAATTAGCCCAACATCATGATTACTTCGTTTTAAATAAGCATAATAATAACTTAGCTACGAGACATTAATATAAAAAGGTTGAACATAACTTACAATGATTAAAAATAGCGTAGCGTTACACGGACAGAATTTCGACTTACACCCTTACAACATTCGCTAACATACCCTTATTATTAGAATTATAATTAAAATTAAAATATAAATTATAAATATAAATATATTACGTATATATTGAGAGAGAGATTGAGAAATAAGATCATAAATTCGATCAGAATTCGGTTGGCTTTATAGCCAGAAGTGAAATTTGGGGCTCCGCGACTCGCGGCAAAATGGCCTTAAAACTCCGCGAGTCGCGGAGAGGTATTTACAGTTCACACCCTTGGAGTTTCTGGCTGCCGACGGTTTTTAATATATATATATAATATATATATAATTAATATAATTAATTATATATTATATTATATTTATATACATAGTTAACTTGTAATTTTTAGTCCGTTGCGTCGAGCGTTAAGAGTTGACTCTGGTCCCGGTTCCGGATTTTCGAACGTCCTCGCGTACAATTTAATATCTTGTACTTTGCGTTTTGAATCTTGTACTCTTGTGATTTCGAGACGTTTCTTATCAATAATTGGAACCTTTTTGATTGTCTTTTGTTCTTTTGAGCTTTTTGGTCGTTTGCGTCTTCAATTCGTCGAATCTGTCTTTTGTCTTCAACTTTTATTATTTAAACGAATATCACTTGTAAATAGAACAATTGCAACTAAAAGCTTGTCTTTCTTGAGGAATAATGCTATGAAATATATGTTCGTTTTTAGCATTATCACTATAGCACCCGAGGACCAAGAGAAAACCACGTTCACGTGCCCTTATGGTACTTTTGCTTACAAACGCATGCCATTTGGACTTTGCAACGCCCCTGCAACCTTTCAAAGGAGCATGATGGCGATTTTTCACGACATGATAGAAGAAGGCATGGAAGTTTTCATGGATGACTTTTCAGTCTTCGGTGATACATTTGAATCATGTCTAGTTAATCTTGAACGAATGCTTATTAATTCGAACAATCAAATCTAGTTCTTAATTGGGAGAAATGTCATTTCATGGTTAGAGAAGGTATCGTTCTTGGTCATAAAATTTCAAAAGAAGGAATTGAAGTGGATAGAGCTAAAGTAGATGTAATTGCTAAACTTCCATATCCTACCAATGTTAGAGGAGTTAGGAGTTTTCTAGGGCATGCCGGTTTTTACCGACGTTTCATAAAAGATTTTTCTAAAATTGCCACTCCTATGAATAAACTCCTAGAAAAGGATGCTCCATTCATCTTTTCAGATGAATGCATCAAATCTTTTAATATTCTTAAAGAAAAACTCACTAATGCGCCGATCATGATAACTCCAAATTGGAATCTACCATTTAAACTCATGTGCGATGCAAGTGATTTTGCAATGGGAGCCGTTTTAGGACAAAGGATTGAAAAACGATTTCAACCTATTTATTACGCTAGTAAGACGTTACAAGGAGCACAAACGAATTACACAACTACTGAAAAAGAACTCCTTGCTATTGTCTTTGCTTTTGACAAATTTCGTTCATATCTCGTTCTAGCTAAAACGGTGGTCTATACCAACCATTCTGCTCTTAGATACCTATTTTCGAAACAAGATGCCAAATCACGATTAATCCGTTGGATCTTACTCTTACAAGAGTTCGATATTGAAATCCGAGACAAAAAGGGAGCAGAAAATCTCGCCGTTGATCATCTTTCTCGTCTTGAAAATCCTGAATTAGAAGTTCTAAATGAATCGGCCATACAAGATAACTTTCCTGATGAATATCTATTGAAGATAGATTATAATGAAATTCCATAGTTTGCAGACTATGCAAACTACTTAGTATGTGGATTCCTTGAAAAAGGGTTGTCGTACCAAAAACGAAAGAAATTCTTTAGTGATATAAAACACTATTTCTGGGAAGATCCACATTTGTTTAAAAGTTGTCCCTATGGAATAATACGCCGATGTGTATTCGGAGATGAAGCTAGTCAAATCTTAAACCATTATCACACAGGACCAACAGGAGGGCATTATGGGCCTCATCTCATAGCAAGAAAAGTTTACGATGCTGGATTCTATTGGCCTACAATTTTCAAAGACACACACCTTCTTTGTAAATCCTGCGATGCTTGTCAAAGGACCAGAAAATTAAATCAACGTGATGAAATGTCACAAAATGTCATTCAAGTATGTGAAGTATTTGACGTTTGGGGTATTGACTTTATGGGTCCATTTCCAAAATCTCATAATAATCTCTACATTCTCGTTGTTATTGATTATGTATCTAAATGGGCGGAAGCACAAGCTCTCCCAACTAATGATGCACGAGTTGTAGTTAACTTTTTAAAACGTCTTTTTGCAAGGTTCGGAACACCAAAAGCTTTAATAAGTGATCGGGGTACTCATTTTTGTAATAATCAACTTGAGAAAGTTCTCAAAAGATATGGAGTAACTCATAAAATCTCAACCGCTTATCATCCACAAACAAGTGGACAAGTTGAAAATACCAACCGAGCTTTAAAACGTATTATAGAGAAAATCGTAGGATCAAATCCGAAGGAATGGTCCATGAAATTGGAGGATGCACTCTGGGCTTTTAGAACAGCCTACAAAACTCCAATAGGAACCACACCTTTTAAACTCGTTTACGAAAAAGCATGTCACCTTCTAGTAGAAATTGAACATAAAGCATTTTGGGCTTTGAAGACATGTAATCTTGATTTACATGAAGTCGGACGTCTACGGTTAAGTCAATTAAATGAATTAGAAGAATTAAGAAATGAAGCATACGAAAATTCGTTAATCTATAAAGAAAGAACGAAGAAATGGCATGATAAAAGAATCAGAAGTTCAAAAGAATTTAAAGAAGGAGACAGAGTTCTTCTTTTCACTTCAAGATTCAAGCTATTTCCTGGAAAATTGAAATCAAGATCGTCTGGACCATTCATAGTCAAAAGAGTTTTCCCGTACGGAACAGTAGAATTAATAAATTCAAATGGGATTGAATTTAGGGTTAATGGTCACAGAGTTAAACATTACATAGATAGTTCAATGGAAGTTGAAGATGAAGTTAATCACAATTTCTACACCACAGCTAACTAAGTGTGGGAAAATTCGAATCTTTTTAGGGTAATATGTATTTCTGTTAGAGTTAGATATTCTGTTTTCGTGTAGTTTTCGAGAATAGAATCGGAATGGTCTTTCCCTAGCAGACCCTAAAGAACTAGTCTTCTCCCTCCATTCTGAATTTTTATTTTTTTAGATTTTACGAGATGAAGAATTCCTTTGATTTGAACCATGGTCTAATGCTACACGCTTTGATTACTAAACGTAATAATGACACACTCCCGAGTGACCTGGTGTCAGTAATAAGAGGCAGATGTGACGAAGTAAGGAAAGAACTCAGAAAAGATCATCATAAGACACATTTTAGTTAAGAAAAATCAAAATCCGCAACAAAAAGAAGAGCACGACACCTTGAAAGATGTTATAAATGCGGAAAATGGTCACACGAAGGTAAATGTTCAAATAATCAAACATATTCAAATACCGAATTTGTTACTCTATGCAGAGAAGGACCGTTTATATGTTTAGAAGAAAAGATATTGAAGAATCGAGGTTACGCTTATGTAGCTATGGAAAACCAAATCACACGACTCTCCTATGAGTCAGCTAAAGCAGGTCTCTGAGAATTCTATCTAATAGGTAATTATGTACAGTTTTTATTTTTATTTTTTATTTATTAACCTTTTGATAATAAGCGCTGAATCGTTCGCTATAAAGTATTAAATTGGTATTCAATAAAATAAGGTATGCGTAACCGAAATTATTGATATCATACAAAAATTTATTAAATCACTGCGAAATTTACCGTTTATTCTTAAGGTATAAATATTTTTAATCAATCAATCCAAAATATTTCAAAAATTCGTCAGGAGTAAAACTAGGTTATGAAACCGAAATTACTTTACCCAAAAGAGGGGCGTATATTTTTGATAATATTTGATTGATTAAAGTGGGATAAAAGACCAAACAAATTTTTAATTTTAATTTTTACCTTGTTTTTAAAATTAATATATAAATATTAAATTAATATTGTAAATCTTTTTAAATCAATATATTTAAGTTTTTAAATATTTTAAAAATTAATATTTTTAATATAAGTTTATAAAATTAAAAATATTAATTATATTTATATGAATTTTTAATTTTATGCATTTTAATTTTAAGTTTAGTGTGAATTTAATAACAAAAATTTACTTTATTTCATTAAGTTAAAAATATGATTTCTAAAATTCGTCGTGAGTTGAAGACTAGGTCGTTGAACCGAAATTGCTTTACCCAAGGGAGGGACGAGAAATTTTGTTATCATTATTTTTAAATCTTATTTGAGTTAAAGTATGCCAAAAACATTAAAAAATCCAAAAATCTTTGCTTTTAAAACGACACTTTAAAAGTAACAAATTTTAAAATTTTGTCGAGAGACGGACTAGGACACGATCCGAAATGCCCTCATTCTTAAAAGAAACAAATTTTATAAAAAAAATTAATTAATATTTGTTTTATGAGTTAAGATTTTTATTAAAAAAAAACCATTTCGAGATCGTGGAGCTGTAAGGGCAAACGCCTTCGAGATCGCGGAGTTACCAAATTTCAGAAAGGATAAAAACTGGTCGACAGACCAGTTTTTACACATACACCACACAAAATTTCTGCGAAAAACCCACGAAAAAACACCTAAAAAATCACAATTTTACACCGTTTCCATCGAATTTGTTGCTATATAATGATGTGGAGATTCCTACCTAGAACCCTTTCAAGAAGAATGGTAATTCCTACATCCAAACACCATTTAATTTTGAATTTGATAGAATTTTTACCTAATTTGAATTTGATGATTTCTAGCTTGATTATAGTTAAATTGCTTGTATATTATAGTTGTATAACCTGGATTGATGCTATTGAACATGATTTGAAGCCAAAAACTTCAAATTTTTTAGAAATCTAGGGTTTGTGTTCTTGAGTAAAATTGGGGCTTTTTGATATAAACGAGTTATGGCCGATTTTTGTTATCAATTGATGCTAAATTAAGTAGTGTAACATGTTTGAGGTGTTAATTGATCCAAACTTTGATTACAAACATGATTTTTGAGCCAATTTATTGACTTTTTAAGTCAAAATTAAATGAACTTGATTAATTTGATATGAATGCCAATTGGAACTCGTTTAATTGTTATAATGATTCTTTTTGACATGTTTTAGAAGTTACATACTTATGAACATTGTATACATTCTCATATTTGTTTATTTGAAAAAGTATAGAATTAATAAAAATATGAAAATGTGTATAAATTTGATTCTAATTAAACATGTCATTTTAGTTATTTTTATTTGTTATTTTTCTAACACCAATGCATTTTTGGATGCACAAATTCCTTTTTATTTAATGTGTTTTGCAGAATGAACGAGGTGAATCTTCATCCGCGCCACAAAACTTTAATACTTATAATGATGATGACGAGGATCAAGATTTCAGTGAACGATACAAACAAAATCAACCGCACCCTTTTATTCCATTGTCACGAGCAGTTGAAGTAAATCTACACCCGAACTTAGTTTTTGATAGATTTTGGACAGAGTATCCAAAATTCCAGCGGAACTTAAACATTCTGCAACCCAAGAGTGTTGAAGTACCCAGGTTAATAGATTGGGCACCGTTAGAAATAGTGAGATTGGCCGAGCCAATAAGAGAATTACTTACACAAAGGTATGGTAATTCTACTTTCAATGATTGGATTAGGCTATTCACTATACGTAGACCTGTATATAAGGAATGGTGCGTTGAGTTATTAAGTACTATTGAACTAAATAATGAAGTAACTAGTTTAACAGATATAAGTTTTATTAGATTCTTATTAGGAGGAATAATGTACCGTATGTCTTTATTAGATATGGCTGAAGCTTTGTGTATTTATACGCCTGAAGAACTATTAACTAATGATTGTAGACAGTTAATAAGTAATGGTAGAAGGGTTGATCAGGATTTTGATATGAATGAGTTGTGGAGTAGAATGACTAGCCATAATCATTTTCGTGGAGGTCAATATTCTTATATTGATATAGATAGAGCTGAGCTTAGGGTAATCCATAGATTCATTTCCAACTCTATTACACAAAGGGGTAGAAATAATGATAAAGTGAATGAAAATGATTTATTTTATCTGATGTGTATTAGAGACCCACAGAGCTTTGTAAATATTCCTTATTGTGTGGGTTATTATTTGTCGGAAATGATAAAGGGAATGCGAAACAACAATATTATAGGAGGTGGTATTTTTGTGACTTTAATTGCTGAATACCTCGGTGTGGATATTACTCGGGGAAGGGAGTTAGTATACGTACCCCTTTCTCGTGATCAGATTGATATGTGGGTATATGCTGGTGCAAAGGTTTTATTGAAAAGAAATAATGTTGCACAGCCATATCAAGGGAGTCATCCACAGGTCGAAAGAGGTTAATAGCAAGGTAATACGGGAGGGGGGAATCAGATGACAGAAATGCAAATTTTTATTGCTCAACATGAGTATGAAATGGCTAGACAACGAGCATTTCAAGATTGGCAGTATCATCAAAACCAAATCATAAGTCATTGTGCACACATAAATACAAACTATATTCCTACTCCAATGCCCGTATTCCCTCCCTGGACTATACAGACCAGACCACCGTACCCTACATATGACCCAGCTCAAGCATTCTACAGCATATACGGCTATGAATGGGATCCCTACTGGCACCATCCTCATCAACCCTAATTTTCTTTTATACATATTTTTATTTATTTGGTAACTTGTAATTTTATACTTTTTATATTTCTTTTGATACTATAATAGTTTTTATAATTTTATAACTTTTATTATTAGATTTTAATAATTTTTGAAAGTGGGGTGATATACCCAACTTCAAAAATATGTATATATATGTTTGTAGTTTGTCACATGTACAAAACAGGGTAAAACAGCGCATTTTTAAAAACTGGCATTAAGTTCAGCAAAAGCAACTAATTTTGACCACAAGATGCAAAATATATGAGAAATAACAACAGACGGAATGAACAAATGAAGTGCACCATTTATCATTCAAACCATACAACAATACGTTTGGAAACTTTGGTAAAATTTAATCATTTTTCTACACTAATCACTCTCAATAATTTAAATTGTTACTGATTTCTTGCAAATGAGGACATTGCAAGATCTTAAGTGTGGGAAGGGGTTAAATTCTTTCAGATTTTTAAAATTTTAAATGTAAACACTTGGTTACCATTAAAAATACTAGTAACGCAGTAGTTGTATTAGAATCTAGTACTCTCTGATAATAAAGAACAACCCTAGTCTTATATACTGACTACCAAATTCTAGTAAAAAAATTTCAAAATTTTCAAATAAATGAATTCAAAATCATGTTTATACATATTTATGAACGATAAAACTAGGTGTTAACACCAAAATTATTGTTACCTCGGAAAGGACATAAATTGAGAAACAACCCAAAATGTTAGAATTCATTTAAAATGGAATAGAGGAAAATAAAAAGGCAAAGAAAGGAAAATAAAAGCCAGTTTATTGTACAAGTTATTTAGAACATATATCACATATTTTTGTACAAATAATTGAAGATACTTTTGTTTTGGACGATATTAATCAGTTTTACCCAGTTTATTTTAATATAAATAGAATTTAAAAGGAAGTAAAGTTTTCCGAGAGAAAAAGACACGCGCTTCTTAATTTAGGTCAGGAAGTTGTCGTCCAGACCAGTTGTAGAGTCTACGAAAAACCTTGAAAAGTTTTCTCGAAAATCAGTTGGAAATCCACGGACCTCAGCATCAAATAGGGTCGCCAAGTGGTCAGACTTATCATAACCATGAGAGAATCTATCTCGTACAATGGGGGGCACCGTGCAAATTAGCTTATAAGACTAATGAATCAGATCCCTAGAAAGGATAATCTCCTTAAAGATCAAAAATCAGCTTTTAAGCCTGATATTACTCAATCCTTGAGATTGACCTTAAAGATTGAGAATTACAAACTCATGGAATTCGATGATATCTAAACTCGAGCTTGAATGAGAAAATATTTTGATCAAAATTATAAACCGATTTGTTTTCTGAAACCCTATTTTCAATGCGTTCATTACCATTGAACGTAAAATCCTAGGAATTCACCTGGAATTCATTAGGTCACCTGAACCAAATCGGGTGTCAACCGTAAGAATGGTGGTTGCATAGCATTGTCAAAGACAGGACCTTGTGCCAGACCGAAAAACTATAGGGTAGTATTTACTATTGCTCCTACCAAGGATAGTAATTGCATCTGACACGATATAGACCATAATCAAAAGCATGTCACGGGACATTGCCTCAACAGTTGCTTGTTCAACGCTTTACTTTACAACCGGACGGTAGTTTACCGAAAGGTAATATACGGAGCAAGTAAACTGGACGTGTTGCTTTCCTAATACAAGGTTAGCAAGTGGGTGACACAAAACTATAAGTTTTGAGCTAAAATTTTCAAATCTGAAACCCACAAAACCCACAAAAATATTTTGCAAACACCGGTGAAGGGTTATTCCGGAAAACTTATCTAGGGTAAAAGCTAGATTGAATTTTCAAGATCAAATGTTTTCATAAAGATCCAATTTCCTTAAAGGATCTAAATTTTCATAGTCATGTGAGACTGTAAACCACAATGTTACTACCATTGTTTATACCGCCATATAGAAATCACTGATGTACAAAGTGTGAAGAATAAAGAAGTGATTCTAGTATTTTTATTTCAAGATTATATTGCTTGAGGACAAGCAACGCTCAAGTGTGGGAATATTTGATAATGCTAAAAACGAACATATATTTCATAGCATTATCCCTCAAGAAAGACAAGCTTTTAGTTGCAACTGTTCTATTTACAAGTGATATTCGTTTAAATAATAAAAGGTGAAGACAAAAGACAGATTCGACGAATTGAAGACGCAAACGACCAAAAAGCTAAAAAGTACAAAGTACAATCAAAGTGGTTCAAATTATTGATGAGAAATGTCTAAAAGTTACAAGAATACATGACGCGAAACGCAAAGTACAAGATATTAAATTATATGAAAAGGCATTTGAAAATCCGGAACCGAGACATGAACCAACTATTAACGTGCGACGCAACGGACAAAAAATTACAAGTCAACTATGCACAAGAATATAATATAATATATAATTATATATATATATATATATATATATATATATATATATATATATATATATATATATATTATATTATAAAATATTAAGCAGCCCACGTTGAAATTACCTGGATGAGCTGGATACAAGAGCTCCGCGATCGCGGAGATATAAAGGAGAAAAGCTTCGAGATCGCAGAGTAAACCAGGACACAATTGGCCTATAAAAGCTCGAGCATTCTGCTGAATCCTTGACCCCTTTTTCTTTCTTTCCTCTTACGTAAAAAATATATATATATATATATATATATATATATATATATATATATATAATTTTAATTTTAATTTTAATTTAAGTTTAATAATAAGAAGGTTATGTTAGCGAATGTTTTAAGTTTGTAAGTTGAAATTCTGCCCGTGTAACGCTACGCTATTATTAATCATTGTAAGTTATGTTCAACCTTTTTAAATTAATTTCTCGTAGCTAAGTTATTATTATGCTTATTTAAGCTGAAGTAATCGTGATGTTGGGCTAAAATATTAAAGACGGGGTAATTGGGCTTTGTATCATAATTGGGGTTTGGACAAAAGAACGACACTTGTGGAAATTAGACTATGGGCTATTAATTATCTTTATATTTGTTTAATTGAATGATAGTTCGTTAATTTAATATAAAAATTACAATTGGACGTACCTATAAATAACCACATACACTCGATCGGACACGATGGGCGGGGTATTTATAAGTACTAATAATCGTTCATTTAACCGGACACGGGAATGGATTAATAGTCAATGGACTTTTTAAAACAGGGGTGAATTACATACAAGAAAAACTGGTGTAATTATAGTTTAAGTCCCCAATTAGTTGGAATATTTGACTTCAGATATAGGGATAATTTGAAGAGGACACTCGCACTTTATATTTATGACTGATGGACTGCTATGGACAAAAACCAGATGGACATATTGAATAATTCAGGACAAAGGACAATTAACCCATGGTAATAAACTAAAAATCAACACGTCAAACATCATGATTATGGAAGTTTAAATAAGCATAATTCATTTATTTCATATTTTATCGCTCTTTTATTTACTGTTATTTTATTTATTGCACTTTTAATTATCGTACTTTTTAATTATCGCAATTTTATTTATCGCATTTTAATTATTGTCATTTACTTTACGCTTTAAATTAAGTTATTTTTATTTTTAATATTTTACATTAGGTTTTAACTGCGACTAAAGTTTTAAAATCGACAAACCGGTCATTAAACGGTAAAAACCCCCTTTTAATAATAATAATACTACTTATATATATATATATATTTATATTTATACAAATATAGTTTTTAAAAATATAGCGTTAAACTTGGCTAGTTCCATGTGGAACGAACCGGACTTACTAAAAACTACACTACTGTACGATTAGGTACACTGCCTATAAGTGTTGTAGCAAGGTTTAGGTATATCCACTCTTTAAATAAATAAATAACTTGTGTAAAATTGTATCGTATTTAGTAGTATTTCATAGCAGAAATATAACTATTTCGTATACACCGATACACACATCAACTACCCGAGTGCGAAGCTCATTGACTTCTTCTACTATATCGGGATGATTGGCGGTTCGGACGAGCGGATGAATAAGATCCAGAATTTGAGAGAGTATATAATCATGACGAGATACTCTGGAGATGAGAGAGAAAATGGTATTACGAACAGGTTCGCCGGTAAGTGCTTCAGGTTCTTCGTCAAGAGGGCAATGTGGTGGATGGAAGGGATCGCCTTCTTCTTGTCTCCAATGATTAAGTAAGCTACGAACTCATCCCCAATTCATCCAGAATAGGTGATGGCTGATGGGTTGATCCATTCCGGTTACACTATCTTCGGAATTCAGGTGAATATCCATATCGGAATAGCTGTCGGAGTTTAAGGAATTTGAACTAGATACGGGATCCATATTGTATAATTAGGGAGATGATTTTTGATATGAACTAGATTATTGAATTTAGTTTGATATTCTTCAATACATAATTTACATATGTATATATAATACCCAAATTCCATAAATCACGGAGAAATTTTCGGAAGATGTCAGGAAAAGTTTACAGTAACAGATACGCTAAGATATGAATTTTTGTCTATACACTATTTATGCAATAAATGCAGGAAAACATGTCTAGACTTAAGAATGATAAGCATGTAATTTCTGATAAGAAATGATAAGCAAAACTTTTAACATGCAGACACGGTCGAAGTCCAGACTTACTAATGCATCCTAACAACTATCAGTTAGACACACTCATGCAAGACCTGGTTCGCTAGGACCAATGCTCTGATACGAACTATGACGATCGCTCCAAATCCATATGTACGAATACGTCATTTATCGATTTCATTGCGAGGTATTTGACCTCTATATGATACGTTTTATAAACATTGCATTCTTTTGAAAAGGTATACCATAATGAATATTTAAATCCAAGGTTTTCGACATCTGATGATTTCTACATATAGACAATCACCGTAAATAATAGTCTACAATAATACTTTCGTTGACAATGCAGTCAAAATAGATACATGATGATGGTTTTGTGAATGCAACGTTTTCTTGAATAAAGCATGTATGACTCCATGCACAAAGCTTGTCTAACATATAAGCAAACAGCGGAAGATTTCTAGGGAACCTGATAATAAACATGCTAACAAGTGTCAATACAAAGGTTGGTGAGTTCATAGTTTTAATGTATCGCATAATCTGTATATAAAGGTGGATCACAAGATTTCAGTTGTTTCATCCAGAAACGTTTATCAAAATATTCTACGAAATTGAGCACCCTGGTAACTAAACTTTAACGTTATTATAAATACCCCTGTTTTAACATACATGCAACCAACATGTACAATACACGCAATCCAACGTGTACTAACCTCAAATAGCATACGTCTGTTTTATAGTTCAGGCTAGGGTTTCTATACCTGGAACAGACGGGGATGTCAAGCCCTATGGATCCATATACAACTATTCGCGCCCACCAGTTCTTATAATCGGCAGTTACTAGTTACCAAAGCTAAGGGATTTTCGGTTCAAAATCGGTGTAGAATTTAGTATGTACTTGTATCCATTGCGTTTAAAATAAAGTGCATGTATTCTCAGCCCAAAAATATAGATTGCCAAAGCAATTAAAAAGGGAGCATATGAAACTCACCTTAGCAGCACATAAAGTCGTTCACCGAAATGTGACCGAAACTCGGAATACCAAATAACCGTAGATCTCAACCTAGAGAACATATGTCGGTCAATAAATGTCTATCAAGGTAGGTCAGGTCATAGTGTATCATAATCCTAATATCCTAATGCTCGAGATCGACATACATAAGTTATCAAAAGTCATTTCAAAAAGTCAACCTGACTCAATAGTGACTTTTAAAATCTATACTATAGTTTGAATGATGATGGCAATCGAAAATAGTTTAACATTTCACATGGTTTCCCAATACTTGTATAATTAGACTGTAGTTTTATAAAGCTTTAAAATATGATAAAACAGTCAACTTGACCATTGTCCAACAGAACAAGACATGCCTTATTTAAGAATTCATTTACTCGGCTGGTAACATTCAAAAATCCACTTTATCAATCTTATAACCAAGTAGTTTAAATATTAATTACAGATTCAAAAGCAATTCCAATTAACGTCAATCATAATTCAGTTGACCATAACTTTTAATTCGTTCATCGAAATTACGTGATTTCTAAATGAAAGGTTATTGATTTTTCGCCAGCTTTCCAAAAACATGCATATCATATACCTTATATCAGTAATATTTGTATTAAATTCGTGATTCATCAAAAACTATATAACGATAAAATTTAGCATACAAGCATGCATAAACATATATGTTCGAGCACTAGACATGGATACACTATTAATATATAAAAGATAAGATATGAATGCTCACGTATCAATATTGTGATTCAATATTGCAGGAAAGTACGTAGATACAACGGAGATGATAAACACTAGGTTTGACTTGCAAACAATACCCATAAACATTACCCATAACCTCCATAGCTATAACCCATAATTTCCTTAGCTTTAACCCGTTTGAGAACCCATTTTGAAAGTGACACGCTCATGACCTCGTCGTAGTATTTTATGTATAATAATACTAATAATAATAATAATAATAATAAGATTATTAATAATAATATTAATCTTAATAATAATAATAATAATATAAATAAAAATAATAATATAAATAATAATACGGAGTAAAGATAGATAGACGTGTATGTGTTTGTGAAGTAAACTGATCGAGCTTTTATAGATGTCTCCTGAATTCAGACCCCATGCGATCGCATGGGTTCTGTGCCTATATTCCACGCGATCGCATGGCTGCTCCTGCCAGCTCACATTTGTTTTGTAATTTAGCTCGTCGACATAATTAAATATTAATATAATATATATAATTTAAATTAATTAATTATATATTATATTATATTCCCGTGTATAGTTGATTTGTAATTTTTGTTCCGATAAGTCTACGTCGTTACTCGACTTATGTCCCGGTTCCGGTTTTTCGAACGTTACTTCGTACGCTTAGAAAACTAGCACTATACGTTTAGTGACTCGTACCTTAGTCAAAATATAGACTTAAATTATCCATAAACTATACCACTCGAAATATAACTCATACATTTGAGTCTTTTAGTCATTTACTTCTATAAATCATCATCTCGTAATTTATTAATATAATAGTATTTATCAAACGTTTCATAACCAAGTTAATATCTATTCTCAATATTTATAAACACATTTTTAAATATAATTCGGAAGCTATTCATACAATTAATACTATTAATACTTTCAAGTTATTGAGAATGATCAAATAGATATTTAAACCAAGAAGTTTAATGCACAGTACCATACAATTAATACTTGTTACGCTTTCAAGTTATAGTATATATATGTATCTATTTACATATAATTGTTCGCGAATCGTCGAGAACAGTCAATGGGTAATTGAATATATGAAAGTAGTTCAAAAATATTGAGATTCAGTTTTACAGACTTTGCTTATCGTGTCAGAAACGTTAATCATACAAAGATAAAGTTAAAATTTGGTCAGAAATTTCCGGGTCATCACAGTACCTACCCGTTAAAGAAATTTCGTCCCGAAATTTGAGTGAGGTCGTCATGGCTAACAATAAAAATGTTTTCATGACGAATATGAGTTGATAAATAGAATTTTATCACCGTTGAATAATATGGATAAAACAATCCGATTACTCGAAGCGTATGAGAGAAGTTATCGTAAAAGAGTGAAATGGAGATTCGTCTTATCTTTTGATGTAGTAACGATTGATTTCCGGAATTTAAGGAATAGAAAATCTTCATAATCTAAATAAGATTTGATTCTTCGGGATTTAAGGAAATTATGATTTCCTTTGATTAAATGCGTAATCTGCCTCGATTGCTATGTCTGACATTTCGCTATAAATTGACCTTTTCCGTTTCATTTACTTTCACCACTCCTATAATCTTCTTCATTATTTCATACTTCCTAATAGATTGTGAAAATGCTTAATCCAGTTCTGATTCTTGATATTTTCTTGGCTATCGTATCCTTCATTCTTCTTTTTCATCTGCCACCAGAGGAAGTTATTTTCTTCTACTATTATTTTGGGGTTATAGTGTTTTTCATTCTCCCATGTCTTTATATTGCTATAAGCATTGATATACACGGTTTGTAATTTCGGGGTTTTTATCGGGCTTTTTATTCTCCATTATATTTGGGAGCTTTATGCTTTCATTTTCTCTTCCCAACTTTAAGTCAAGCGGATAATGGTCCAGAATTCGTATGTATGAAGTTTTGGATGAACATAAATAATGTTCTAAGAAAGAAATGGTAATAGCATGATCTGATTGGTTAAATTACCAGAAATTCACGAAAAAGACCGAATCATCAAGAAAATATTTTCTTGATATGTTTAGAGGTTAAATAGAATGAAAGAGTTATGTAACATGGTTCATGATGAGGGTATGATCTGTGAACCTTTATCACGTTCCATTAGAAACTCAGCATGACTTACTGTAATATAATCACGTTGATCAAGTGTCATTATATTATACTAACTCATGCTTCAATTCCCAACACTACTTCAAAAACATCCATTTTTCGAATAATCAAATAGATATTTAAACCAAGAAGTTTAATGCACAGTATCATACAATTAATACTTGTTACGCTTTCAAGTTATGGTATATATATGTATCTATTTACATATAATTGTTCGCGAATCGTCGAGAACAGTTAATGGGTAATTGAATATATGAAAGTAGTTCAAAAATATTGAGATTCAGTTTTACAGACTTTGCTTATCGTGTCGGAAACATTAATCATACAAAGATTAAGTTTAAATTTGGTCAGAAATTTCTGGGTCATCACAGTAATCCACCCCTGTTTTAATGAGTCCATTGACTATTAATCCATTCCCGTGTCCGGTTAAATGAACGATTATTAGTACTTATAAATATCCCGCCCATCGTGTCCGATTGAGTGTATATGGTTATTTATAGATACGTCAAATTGTAAATCTCTATATTAAATTAACGAACTATCATTCAGTTAAACAAATATAAAGCCCATTAATAGTCCATAGTCCAATTTCCACAAGTGTCGGTCTTTTGTCCAAACCCCAATTATGGTACAAAGCCCAATAACCCCGTCTTTAATATTTAGTCCAACATCATGATTACTTCGGCTTAAATAAGCATAATAATAACTTAGCTACCAGACATTAATTTAAAAAGGTTGAACATAACTTACAATGAGTATTAATCGCGTAGTGTTACACGGACAGAGTTTCGACTTACAAACTTACAACATTCGCTACCATAACCTTATTATTATTAATCTTAAATTAAAATTAAAATTAAAATTATAAATATAAATATATATATATATATATATATATATATATATATATATATATATATATATTGAGAGAGTTAGGGAGAAGATTGAATTAGGTGTACATAATTTGCTGAAACTCATCGCTATTTATAGAACCTGGCCACACTATTGGGCTCACACGATCGCATGTGTTTTACTCATGCTGGCCATGCGATTGCATGGCCGCCTATTCCTGGTCACATATGAATCCAAAACGTGGGCTGCTCGATACTTAAATATTATATTCTTGTGCGTTGACTTGTAATTTTAGCCCTGTTGACTCGCGCATTGATGCTCGGTTCATGTCCCGGTTTCAGATTTTCGAACGTCCTTTCGTATTATTTAATATCTTGTACTTTGCATTTCACGGCTTGTATTCTTGTAATTTTTAGACGTTTCTCATCAATAATTTGAACCTCTTGGATTGTACTTTATACTTTTTAACGTTTTGGTCAATTGCGTCTTCAATTCGTCGAATCTGTCTTTTGTCTTCACCTTTTATTATTTAAACGAATATCACTTGTAAATAGAACAATTGCAACTAAAAGCTTGTCTTTCTTGAGGGATAATGCTATGAAATATATGTTCGTTTTTAGCATTATCAAGGTCCCAGATATTCCCGATGATATTCTTCTCTTCTATTTTCTCGATGGTTTGGAACCTTAGGCTAAAACGAAGTTGGAGAGATGGGGAGTCCAAGACCTTGCCACCGCAATTGCTCAAGCGGAGGCACTAGTCGACCATGCTAATAGGAAAGATTCGTTCAAGTTAAAAGATAAGAAGGTGAGCCATGAGAAAGGTGGGGGAGATAAGCCCGTCCAATCAAGGAATGATAATACACGTAAGCCACCAACCAAGAATAACAAGAGCATAAAAACTTCTAACAAGAATGATGGATGTTTCATATGTGATGGACCGCATAGAGCTCGAGATTGTCCGAAGAAAGCTAGCCTTCATGCTATGGAAGCTCAAAAGGCGGGTTGTCAGGATGAGGATGTGTGCATGGGATCGATGCAAATACTCAACGTTATCAAGGCCAAGACGGAGGTACCCAAGGTAATGGCTAAAGGACTCCAATTAGTGGAAGTTTATGTTCGAGGAAACCGGGTATGAGCTTTGGTTGATAAGGGAGCTACTCATAACTTTGTCTCCACCGCAGAAGCTAAGAGATTGGGGATTAAAGAGATAAAGGAGGGCGGAATGATGAAGACGGTGAACGCGAATGCTAAACCGATTATTGGGGTGGCTAAAGATGTGCAAGGGAAGATTGGAGAATGGGAAGGAATGATTGATCTATCAGTTGTGCCTATAGACGACTTCAAGTTAGTACTTGGGATGGAATTCCTAGATAAGGTGTGACGACCCGAAAATTTCCGACCAAATTTAAACTTAATCTTTACATAATTAATGTTCTCCGACACGATAAGCAAAGTCTATAATATTGAGTCTCAAAACTTTTGGAACTATATTCATAAAATCAAGTGCCCTTTGACTGTGCTCGACGATTCACGAACCTTTAATTGTAAATAGAAATATATATAAATAATCATATATGTAAATAATTATATATATAATAAACTAAATATATTAATGAACTAGTATGTGATTTAGTTATTATGAACGATAACTTAAAATGACTAAAACTTTTTATTTTGAATATAGAGAGTAGATTGAATATACATAATTTAACAATGTTAATACAATATTAAATGTTATACTCTGATGTTATTTGTTTCAATATATATAATTAATATAATTATCTACTTAATACTCAAAACATAATTGTATATATATATATATATGTATATATATATATATATATATATATATATTAGTATATATAAATGAATTCTATTCATAATTGGTAATTGTATGTATATAATAATATATTAAAACGTATAAATAATAAATACTCAAAATATGTTATTACAAGTTTAGTATATAGTTGTATTAGTAATACTTTAAATAATAATATCAATGTTAGTATTAGTAATAAATATATATCATATAGTTATATAAATAAATGTAAGTATACATATAACAATAATTGGAAATAAGAAAATGTAATTTAAACATTAAAATTAAATAAGTGAATTAAGATATAAAATAATTAAAATGAATTTATATATAAATATATGATTTCTATATATAATTATTATATATATATATATCGTAAAATATGTTAATATGTATAAAAATTTATATTCAATATTAGCTATATAATATATATCATATAATTATATTACATAATCAATAATATGTAATATTAATATACTTAATTAATTATTGATATAATAATATTGTTATTCCTTTCAATATTAATATCAATACTATTATTATTAATATTATTTTCTATAGGTAAGAAATCTGGTATATATAAAGTGATAGAATATTATTACTAATCTTATTATTATTATTTTCATTAATAATAGTATTATTATAATTAGTATTATTATGAGTAGTATTATTAGTATCATTAATAATAATATTATTTTTTTATTATCATTATTATTAATGATTACTAAACTTATTAAAATCATTATTATTATTATTATTAATAACATCATATTATTATTATTACTACTAATAATATTATTTTCATTAAAAATATTATTATTATTATCATTTTTATTATTATTTATTATTATTATTATTATTATTATTATTATTATTATTATTATTATTATTATTATTATTATTATTATTATTATTATTATTATTATTAGGATTATTATTATACTTATTTATTTATTAATACCAAATGTACATAAATCAGATAAATAATGGGAATCAGTTGCACGTAGTGATCGAACTGTATTGTTTTTTTCTTTTTTTTTCCTTTTCCAATTTTGTTTCTGTCGAAGGACTGTCTGTAATTAGTAGAAGTCGACATCCAACTATCACTACACAACAATTTTTATTGACTATATGCATTACAACTCATTCAATCACTCAAACAAACCCATTACTCTCTGCAATTCGAAAATAACACAGAAAAATTAGAAGGAAAAACTTCGTAACTCTCTCTTAATAACTTTTTGGCATTAGCTTGAAATTGAACGAAATTTCAAAATGTAAAAATGCAATCTTGTTAGGTTTCCTTTACTTAAACTACCTGCAAAATATCAACCTCCAATTTCTACTATCGATTTCTAATTTTGTGGTCAAAGTATAATTTCAAAAAGTCAAATAAATCATTTTTTGTGAAATTCGAACCTGTTGTTATGTTTTTCGGTTAAATTGATTATCCAAAAAGTTTCCTTGAAGGATTTAGAACCTTTTTTCATGTTGTAATCGAGAGCTGAAACCATCTAAAATTCGAAATTAGTGTTTGACTTGATTATCGTGTTCTTCATATCTGGATCAGTTCTTAATTTTAATTTATTTCCTTTTTCTGTTAATCCAAGTCAACCAAATGGTTATTCTGTTTATTAATCTGAGTTTTAAGTTGAGGATGATAATTAGTTGGCAAGAATTGGTTTGATTACCGGTCGACTGAGGTGATGAAGATGACACAGAATATTAAGGTTAAATAAAAGGGAATCGTGTTATAATCAGAAAATCAAAATGGACTGGATGGTTTAAGGGTGTTTGTGTAATCGGGAGTCTCTCGGGTTCGAGTCCGGGTGGAGACATATTTTTTTTAGAAAGCTTAATGAGGTAGTTCCTTTATCAATTTATTACTATCTAATTATTATTATTATTATTATTATTATTATTATTATTATTATTATTATTATTATTATTATTATTATTATTATTATTATTATTATTATTATTATTATTATTATTATTATTATTATTATTATTATTATTATTATTATTATTTATTATTATTATTATTATTATTATTATTTATTGTTACTATTATGATTATAGTTATCATTGTTATATTTATTATTATTAGTATTATATCTATAAGAATAAGAATAATAATAATTATTATTATTATCATAAGTATTATTAATATATTTATTATTGATAATTATATCATTTAAGTATTATTATCATTATGATTAGGATTATTATTGTTATTATTATCATTTTAGTTATTATTATGTAATATCACTAAGTATTAATAGTACTATTATTATTATCATTATCATGGGTGTATGTATGTATGATTATTATTATTATGAATATGATTATTATTATTATTATTATTATTGTTATTACAAAAGTAACACAAACTATTATTATTATCTTTAATATTAGCATTAATATCTTTTTATAAATAATAGAAGTGTTAATATTAAGTAATATTATTATCACAAATATTATTATTATGTAAATACTAAAATCAGTATCATGACTATCATTAACAAAAAAAATCAATATTGTTACAAGTATTATTATTAATGTCACTATTTTTATTATTACTATGATTCTTATTATAATTATTATTATAAGTAATGTTATTATTAATATTATCATTATAATCAAATACAACTTTTAATTACTATATTATTAAGTATATAAACTATACTCATAAGTAATATTACATATAAGTATGAATACATTATATTAACAATGTTTTTATAAATATTCATATAAAACAAATTAGGTAATTTTAATATATATGTATATATGTATAGATAACTATATAAATAATAATCATTTTCAAATATATATATACAAATTAAATAAATAATATATAAAGTTATAATATATGAAATTGTTCGTTACGATTATATGTATTAATGAATACACAAATGATATAGGTTCGTGAATCCGAGGCCAACCCTGCATTGTTCAGTATCGTCGAATGAATATTTTTTCTACAAAATATTGTATTGTGAGTATCATTTACCTTTTTACCCTTTATATTTTTGGGCTAAGAATACATGCGCAATTTTTATAAATGTTTTACAAAATAGACACAAGTAATCGAAACTACATTATATGGTTGAATGATCGAAGCCGAATATGCCTATTTTGCTTGGTAGCCTAAGAATTAGGGAACATCACTAATTTTGAGAATTAGTGCACCCCTAATTGACGTGAATCCTAAAGATAGATCTATTGGGCCTAACGAACCCCATCCAAAGTACCGGATGCTTTAGTACTTCGAATTCGTTTTTATCATGTCCGAAGGATTTTCCGGAATGATAGGGGATATTCTTATATGCATCTTGTTAATGTCGGTTACCAGGTGTTCAATCCATATGAATGATTTTTGTCTCTATGCATGGGACGTATATTTATGAGAAATGGAAATGAAATTCTTGTGGTCTATTAAAAATGATGGAAATGAATGATTATGATAAACTAATGAACTCACCAACCTTTTGATTGACACTTGAAAGCATGTTTATTCTCAGGTATTAAAGGAATCTTCCGCTGTACATTTGCTCATTTTAAAGATATTATTGGGAGTCACTCATAGCATATTTCAAAAGACGTTGCATTCGAGTAATTGAGTTCAGTAAAGATTATGATTAAGTAAATAACAAATTAGATCATTTATAGGTGGATATTACGAAATGGTATGCATGCCTGTCAACTTTCGATGAAATGAAAGTTTGTCTTTTAAAAACGAATGCAATGTTTGTAAAATGTATCATATAGAGGTCAAATACCTCGCGATGTAATCATATGTTATTGTATTCGTTCTTATGGATTAGGACGGGTACTTACATAAGGTACGCGGTTTCCCTATGCCATTCGCTAACTCATTGTGTATCTTGAATGGTGGGAAAACTTGTATGGTGTCAACCGAATGTGGAAGCAAGAGTGCGTCCAAGTCACTTTCGGTCATGCAATTTAAGAAAGGATACAACAAGAATGAGACTTGCTATTTAGTGGTAGAAAGGCAAGAGACGGTCGAAGAAAAGGGAAAACTAGAGTTACCCGAAGAGATTGAGAAAGTCCTTGATGAGTTCAAGGATGTCATGCCTAAGGAGTTATCAAGGAAGTTACCACCTAGGAGGGAGATAGACCATGCTATCGAGTCGGAGCCGGGATCAAAACCACCTTCCAAATCCCCTTACCGAATGCCCCCACCCGAGTTGGAGGAGTTGCGGAGACAACTCAAGGAGTTATTGGATGCAGGATATATCCATCCCTCAAAAGCCCCTTATAGCGTGCCGGTGCTATTTCAAAGAAAGAAGGACGGGTCCTTGCGAATGTGTATAGACTATCGAGCACTGAACAAGGTAACTATCAAGAACAAATACCCAATTCTGCTTATTGTTGATTTGTTCGATCAACTTGGTAAAGCGAGAGACTTCAGCAAGTTGGACTTGAGGTCGGGATACTATCAAGTTCGAATTGCCGAAGGAGATGAGGCTAAAACCACTTGTGTGACGAGGTATGACGCTTATGAATTCCTAGTCATGCCCTTTGGCTTAACCAATGCCCCTGCTACATTTTGTACTTTGATGAACAAATTATTTCACCACTTCCTCGACAAGTTCGTCGTGGTGTACTTGGATGACATAGTCGTGTATAGCTACATCATGGAAGATCATGTGAGGCACTTGAAGCAAGTATTCCAAGTACTAAGAGACAACGAGTTGTATGTGAAGCTAGAGAAATGTTCATTCGGATTAGAGGATGTGGATTTTCTTGGACATCAAATTAAAAATGGGAAGTTACTCTTGGACGGGGCTAAGGTCAAGGCAATTCAAGAGTGGGAGGCACCAACGGAGGTGACTGATTTACGATCTTTCCTTGATTTAGTAAACTACTGATAATGCTAAAAACGAACATATATTTCATAGCATTATTCCTCAAGAAAGACAAGCTTTTAGTTGCAAATTATTCTATTTACAAGTGATATTCGTTTAAATAATAAAAGGTGAAGACAAAAGACAGATTCGACGAATTGAAGACGCAAACGACCAAAAAGCTCAAAAGTACAAAAGACAATCAAAGAGGTTCCAATTATTGATAAGAAACGTCTCGAAATTACAAGAGTGAAAGATTCAAAACGCAAAGTACAAAATATAAAATTGTACGCAAGGACGTTCGAAAATCCGGAACCGAGACCGGAGTTAACTCTCAATGCTCGACGCAACGGACTAAAAATTACAAGTCAACTATGCATATAAATATAATATAATATTTAAATAATTCTTATAATTATTTAATATATTATATTATTTATAAAACGTCGGCACAAGGAAACAAGCAACATGTGAACTCTCCCAGCTGGCCATGCGATCGCATGGCCAGGAAGAAGAAAGTCCATGCGATCGCATGGCATGAAAAGTCAGGCCACATCTCCTATAAAATCGAGTTTTGGTGAACCAAAAATCCATCCATCAATCTCTCTTCTCTCATATATACGTAAAATATATATAATTTATATTTTAATTTTAATTTTAATTATAATTCTAATAATAAGGGTATGTTAGCGAATGTTGTAAGGGTGTAAGTCGAAATTCTGTCCGTGTAACGCTACGCTATTTTTAATCATTGTAAGTTATGTTCAACCTTTTTATATTAATGTCTCGTAGCTAAGTTATTATTATGCTTATTTAAAACGAAGTAATCATGATGTTGGGCTAATTACTAAAATTGGGTAATTGGGCTTTGTACTATAATTGGGGTTTGGACAAAAGAACGACACTTGTGGAAATTAGACTATGGGCTATTAATGGGCTTTATATTTGTTTAACTAAATGAAAGTTTGTTAATGTTAATATAAAGATTTACAATTGGGCGTCCCTATAAATTACCATATACACTCAATCGGACACGATGGGCGGGGTATTTATATGTACGAATAATCGTTCATTTAACCGGACACGGGAATGGATTAATAGCCACTAGAATAATTAAAACAGGGGTGAAATTACATTCAAGGGTAATTGGTGTAATTGTTAACAAAGTAGTAAAACCTTGGTTTACACGCAGTCGATAACCTGGTGTATTCATTAAACAAAGTATTAAAACCTTGTTACAATTCGAATCCCCAATTAGTTGGAATATTTAACTTCGGGTATAATAATAATTTGACGAGGACACTCGCACTTTATATTTATGACTGATGGACTGTTATGGACAAAAACCAGACGGACAAATTAAATAATCCAGGACAAAGGACAATTAACCCATGGGCATAAAACTAAAATCAACACGTCGAACATCATGATTACGGAAGTTTAAATAAGCATAATTCTTTTATTTCATATTTAATTTCCTTTATTTTATATTTAATTGCACTTCTAATTATCACATTTTTATTGTTAATTTATTTTATCGCACTTTTAATTATCGTACTCTTTAATTATCGCAAGTTTATTTTATCGCACTTTTATTATTCGCAATTTCATTATTGTTATTTACTTTACGCTTTAATTTAAGTCTTTTATTTATTTAATATTTTACATTAGGTTTTAACTGCGACTAAAGTTTTAAAATCGACAAACCGGTCATTAAACGGTAAAAACCCCCTTTTTATAATAATAATATTACTTATATATATATTTGTATTTTTATAAAAGTAAACTAATATAGCGTTGAGCTTTGTTTAAAGATTTCCCTGTGGAATGAACCGGACTTACTAAAAACTACACTACTTTACGATTAGGTACACTACCTATAAGTGTTGTAGCAAGGTTTAAGTATATCCATTCTATAAATAAATAAATATCTTGTGTAAAATTGTATCGTATTTAATAGTATTTCGTAACAAAAATAAAACTATTTCGTATACACCTCGCAAAACATCAAGTATTTTTGGCGCCGCTGCCGGGGAAACGCCGAAGCGAAACGCCACAAAAAAAAAAAAAAAAGATTTTTATTTTTAGTACGTTTTGTAGAAATACGTTTTAAATATTCGAAAATATAAAAATAAAAACAAAAATATAAATATTTTTTTTTAGAGTTTGTAAGTTATATAAAAGTTTCTTTATCTTTATTTTATAAAAATATAAGTTTTATTTAATTTATATAAATATATTACATAATTTTATTAAAACAGAAAAAAAAAAAATAAATATATATTAATTCGGCCCGAACACTGTAGCAGCCCAGCTTTTGGCCCGAAACCCTAGCCCATGCGATCGCATGGCTGGGCAACTGAGGACTCATGCGATCGCATGAGCCCATCTGACACGCCAGACTGCAGCCTGCCTGCATTAATTACGGATAATAATAATAATTATAATATTAAAACCCTAATTAGGGTTATATATAATATATATTAATTTAGTTTTTATTATTAATTTGTATTTTTAGTTTAATTAGTTTATTTAAATTGTAAAATTAGTAGTTTTATTAAATAAATAATATAAAAATAATATTTTTATAAAAATTGTACTTTTTACAACTTTTTGTATATTTTTATATTTTGTCTCTTTTTAATCGTTGTAGCATAACTTTTGTATTTTTAGCTCATATTTAATTTTAAACTTAGTTTTTGCTATAGTTATTTTTACTCCTAGATTTTTAGGCTTTGCCGTAGAATTCCTTAAGTGCTTTTTCTTTAGACTAAGATTTAGGTGCTTTAGAATTTTGCGACGCCTTTTTAAGTTTTAGTTTCTTTTTAAGTTATTTCCATTTGGGATTTAGTTTTTTCTGTAAGCTTTAATATTTTTAGACGACCTTTTACTATGTATCAATTATCATTCCAATTAGTAATTTCAATTTGCGATTATAATTTTAAGTTAGTTGTAGTAATAAGGTTAGGTTAGTCAAGTATTTTTAAGTTTTATAAGTTTCTTTTATTTTTCCGTCACCTTTTATTTTTCAACCATTTTTCTTTTTCGACCTTTTTCGACGAGCTCTTTTTCTTTCTTATTTCTCGCTATTCTAGTTTTAGGACATAGATTTTTATTCTACTTCTTATCTAAATTTCTTAAAATTACGAAAATTTATTTTAAGTGGTTAAATTAATAAACATCAAAATTTTCTGGTTCGTAGTAATAGTTGGATTTGTACGTGGACCGGGTTATTGGAGCCAAACAGTCCTCAATTATATTGAGACCAAACGAATCCTGCCCCTCTGCTGCATCTTTTGGCTATTCGAAACGTGGGCAAAATCAGAAAAGTCTATTGATTGGATAACTTATTATAATTTTTCTTTCCTTTTTAAAACTAATAGGATATTCAGTGAATGCACCGAGCAAGACGTTCGCCGCCGGTCATACGTTCACCACCTGTAACTCGATCAAGACATCGTTTAACGAATATCGCCGCCGTTGGTTTTTCTTTAGAATCGTCATCAAGTCGACCAAATCCTCAAACTCAAATTTCCGATTATCCAGTTTTTGAAACAAACCTCACAATTGAGAATCCGGAGAATATTCAGGAACGGTTTGTAGATCCCGAACCATTAAACTTTCCTCCGGAACCACCAATCATTCAAACAGAGATTGTTGAGGAACGAACCATTAAATCAGAATCATCTAGTGATACCGATTCAACAAATTCAATTATGGAGAATCTGGAACCTCTAAGTATGGAAGACCGAATGAGAGCTAAACGCACTGGCCAAGGTCACGCAATTACTCATCCTGACATTAATGCGCCAGATTATGAAATCAAAGGACAAATTCTACATATGGTGACTAATCAATGCCAATTTAGTGGTGCGCCGAAGGAAGATCCAAATGAACATCTACGTACCTTTAATAGGATCTGCACACTATTTAAAATCCGAGAAGTGGAGGATGAACAGATATATCTCATGTTATTTCCCTGGACTTTAAAGGGAGAAGCCAAAGATTGGTTGGAATCGTTACCTGAAGGGGCGATTGATACATGGGATGTTTTAGTTGACAAATTTCTTAAACAATTCTTTCCTGCATCTAAAGCCGTAAGACTTCAAGCAGAAATTGTTACGTTCACGCAGAAACCAAATGAAACTCTATATGAGGCGTGGACAAGATATGGAAAGTTGTTAAGAGGATGTCCGCAACATGGTTTAGACACCTGTTAAATAGTACAAATATTCTACCAAGGATGCGACATCACTACAAGGAAAGACATAGATATAGCAGCTGGTGGTTCTATTATGAAGAAAACCGAAACTGATGCTTACAAAATTATTGATAACACTGCTTCCCACTCACATGAGTGGCACCAAGAAAAAGATATCATTAGATCATCTAAAGCAGCTAGAGCCGATTCTAGCCATGACTTAGATTCCATTTCCGCAAAGATAGATGCTGTGGAGAGACGAATGGAAAAGATGACTAAAGATATTCACTCAATACGAATTAGTTGTGAGCAGTGTGGAGGACCACATTTGACAAAAGATTGTCTCAGTATTGAATTAACAATGGAACAAAGAGAGAATATTTCATACATAAACCAAAGGCCTGGAAATAATTATCAGAATAATTATCAACCGCCAAGACCGATTTACAATCAAAACCAGAATTATAACCGAAATATTCCATACAACAACCAACAAGGTCCTAGCAATCAACAAGTATCCAATAATACTTACAACCAGTAAAGACCGAATTTTCAAAACAAACCACCACAACAAACCGATGATAAAAAGCCGAATTTAGAAGATATGATGACGAAGCTAGTTGAAACTCAAACACAGTTTTTCACATCTCAGAAACAAACCAATGAACAAAATGCTCAAGCATTTAGAAATCAACAAGCTTCTATTCAAAATCTGGAACAAGAAGTAAGTAACCTAGCAAGGTTAATAGGTGAAAGAAAACCGGGAAGTCTACCTAGTGATACAAACGCTAACCCCCGGAATGAAACAGCTAAAGCCATTACCACAAGAAGTGGTACAACACTTAAACCACCTGAAATACCTGTAACTTCTGATGAAACTATTCCTACTCCACAAGAACCACAACCTGATCAAGATAAGGAAAAAGAACCGGTAGTTGAAAAAGTTAATGAAGATAACACAGTTAAGGATAAACCTTATGTTAAACCATACCAACCACCACTTCCTTACCCGAGTAAAATGAAGAAAGAGAAACTTGAAGCCGAGCAATCCAAATTTTTGGATATGTTTAAACAGATAAATGTAAATCTTCCTTTCATTGATGTGATTTCAGGAATGCCTAGATATGCTAAATTCTTGAAAGATCTAATCTCAAATAGAAAGAAAATGGAAGAACTCTCGGCTGTTACTATGAATGCTAATTGTTCAGCAGTGCTGTTGAATAAGATACCAGAAAAACTATCTGATCCAGGAAGTTTCACAATTCCATGTTTTCTGGGTAGTCTTAGTTCAATAGAAGCATTGGCAGACTTAGGTGCTAGTATAAATCTAATGCCGTATTCACTATACACTAAACTAGACCTTGGAGAATTGAAACCAACAAGAATAAACATACAACTAGCCGATAGATCAATAAAATATCCTAGAGGGATAATGGAGAACATGCTAGTTAAAGTTGGTACTTTAGTATTTCCAGTAGATTTTGTTGTTTTGGACATGGAAGAAGATTCTCAAGTTCCTCTCATATTAGGAAGACCATTCTTAAACACGGCTAAAGCAATGATAGACGTGTTCGGTAAGAAACTGACCCTAAGTATAGAGGATGAGAGTGTTACCTTTTCAGTTGATAGAGCAATGCAACAACCACAATCTGCAGATGATACATGTTATTATATTCAAACTATAGATGCACATACAGAATTATTAGAAGAATTTCCAGAATTACAAGGAACAGGAGAATGTTCTTTAGGAGAAGGTAATGAACCAATTGATGAAGCTGAAATGTTAGCTACACTTATAGCTAATGGATATGAACCAACAACAGAAGAAATTCAAATGCTAAAAGAAGAAGACAGATATCGATATAAATCATCGATAGAAGAACCTCCGAAATTAGAGTTAAAGCCACTTCCAAACCATTTGGAATACGCTTATTTACATGGTGAATCTGAATTACCTGTAATAATATCATCTTCTCTTACTGAAAATGAGAAATCACAACTCATTTCTGTATTGAAAGCTCATAAACCAGCCATTGCATGGAAGATTCATGATATTAAAGGAATAAGTCCTTCGTATTGCACACATAAAATCCTTATGGAAGAAGGTCATAAAACGTATGTGCAACGCCAACGAAGACTAAATCCTAATATGCAAGATGTAGTTAAGAAAGAGATTATTAAACTGCTAGATGCAGGTTTAATTTATCCAATCTCTGATAGTCCATGGGTAAGCCCAGTTCAATGCGTGCCTAAGAAGGGTGGCATGACTGTCATTACAAATGAGAAAAATGAGCTTATTCCTACTAGGACTGTAACAGGATGGCGTGTATGTATTGATTATAGAAAATTAAATGACGCCACCAGAAAAGATCACTTTCCCTTACCTTTCATAGATCAAATGTTGGAAAGATTAGCCGGAAATAGTTACTATTGTTTTCTAGATGGATTTTCCGGATATTTTCAAATTCCAATAGCACCCGAGGACCAAGAGAAAACCACATTCACGTGCCCTTATGGTACTTTTGCTTACAAACGCATGCCATTTGGACTTTGTAACGCCCCTGCAACCTTTCAAAGGTGTATGATGGTGATTTTTCACGACATGATAGAAGAATGCATGGAAGTATTCATGGATGACTTTTCAGTCTTCGGTGATACATTTAAATCATGTCTAGTTAATCTGGAACGAATGTTAATTAGATGCGCAAAATCAAATCTAGTACTTAATTGGGAGAAATGCCATTTCATGGTTAAAGAAGGCATCGTTCTTGGACATAAAATTTGAAAAGAAGGAATTGAAGTGGATAGAGCTAAAGTAGATGTAATTGCTAAACTTCCACATCCCACAAATGTTAGAGGAGTTAGGAGTTTTCTAGGGCATGCCGGTTTTTACCGACGTTTCATAAAAGATTTTTCTAAAATTGCCACTCCTATGAATAAACTCCTAGAAAAGGATGCGCCATTCATCTTTTCAGATGAGTGTATCAAATCTTTTAATATTCTTAAAGAGAAACTCACTAATGCACTAATCATGATAACACCAAATTGGAATCTACCATTTGAACTAATGTGCGATGCAAGTGATTTTGCAATGGGAGCCGTTTTAGGACAAAGGATTGAAAAATGATTTCAACCTATATATTATGCTAGTAAGACGTTACAAGGAGCACAAACAAACTATACAACTACTTAAAAAGAACTCCTTGCTATTGTCTTTGCTTTTGACAAATTTCGATCATATCTCGTTCTAGCAAAAACGGTGGTCTATACCGACCATTCTGCTCTTAGATACCTATTTTCAAAACAAGATGCTAAACCAAGATTAATACGTTGGATCTTACTCTTACAAGAGTTTGATATTGAAATCCGAGATAAAAGAGGAGCAGAAAATCTCGCCGCTGATCATCTTTCTCGTCTTGAAAATCCCGAATTAGAAGTTCTAAATGAATCAGCCATACAAGACAACTTTCCTGATGAATATCTATTGAAGATAAATTATAAAGAAATCCCATGGTTTGCAGACTATGCAAACTACTTAGTTTGTGGATTCCTTGAAAAAGGATTATCATACCAAAAACGGAAGAAATTCTTCAGTGATATAAAACACTATTTCTGGGAAGATCCACATTTGTTTAAAAGTTGTCCCGATGGAATAATACGCCGATGTGTATTTGGAGATGAAGCTAGTAAAATATTAAACCATTGTCACACAGGACCAACAGGAGGGCATTATGGGCCTCAACTAACAGCAAGAAAAGTTTATGAAGCTGGATTCTATTGGCCTACAATTTACAAAGACGCACACCTTCTTTGCAAATCCTGTGATGCATGTCAAAGGGCCGGAAAAATAAGTCAACGTGATGAAATGCCACAAAATGTCATCCAAGTATGTGAAGTATTTGACATTTGGGGTATTGACTTTATGGGTCCATTTCCAAAATCTAATAATAATCTATATATACTCGTAGCCATTGATTATGTATCTAAATGGGCGGAAGCACAAGCTCTCCCAACTAACGATGCACGAGTTGTAGTCAACTTTTTAAAACGTCTTTTTGCAAGGTTTGGAACACCGAAAGCTTTAATAAGTGATCGGGGTACTCATTTCTGTAATAATCAACTTGAGAAAGTTCTTAAAAGATATGGAGTAACTCATAAAATCTCCACCGCATATCATCCACAAACAAGTGGACAAGTTGAAAATACCAACCGAGCTTTAAAACGTATTCTAGAGAAAACCGTAGGATCAAATCCGAAGGAATGGTCCATTAAATTGGAGGATGCACTCTGGGCTTTTAGAACAGCCTACAAAACTCCAATTGGAACCACACCTTTTAGACTTGTTTATGGAAAAGCATGTCATCTTCCAGTAGAAATTGAACACAAAGCATTTTGGGCTTTGAAAACATGTAATCTTGATTTACATGAAGCCGGACGTCTACGATTAAGTCAACTAAACGAAATAGAAGAATTAAGACATGAAGCATACGAAAAGTCGTTAATCTATAAGGAAAGAACGAAGAAATGGCATGATAAAAAAATCAGAAGTTCAAAAGAATTTAAAGAAGGAGACAGAGTTCTTCTTTTCAATTCACGATTCAAGCTATTTCCTGAAAAATTGAAATCAAGATGGTCTGGACCATTCATAGTCAAAAGAGTTTTCCCATACGGAACGATAGAATTGATAAATTCAAATGGGATTGAATTTAAAGTTAATGGTCACAGAGTTAAACATTACATACATGGTCCGATGGAAGTCGACAACGAAGTTAATCACAATTTCGACACCACAGCTAACTAAGTGTGGGGAGAATCAAGTCTTTAAAGGATAATATGTATTTCTGTTAGAGTTAGATTGTCTGTTTTCGTGTAGTTCTCGAAAATGGAACCCGAATGGTCTTTCCCTAGCAGACCCTAAAGAACTAGTCTTCTCCCCCCATTCTGAATTTTTATTTTTTTTTAGGTTTTTACAAAATGAAGACTGCCTGTGAACTAAACCATGGTCTAATGCTACACGCTTTGATCACTAAAAGAAATAATGACATACTACCGAGTGAAATAGTATCAGTAATCAGAGAAAGAATGGACGGAGTTAGAAAAGAATCCAGATGCGAAGATAATAAGTTACAATTTGGTAAAGGAAAATCAAAATCCGCAGCGAAAAGAAGAGCACGACACCTAGAAAGATGTCACAAATGCGGAAAATGGTCACATGGAGGTAAATGTTCAAATAATCAAACCTATTCAAATACCGAATTTGTTACTTTATGCAGAGACGGACCGTTCATATGTTTAGAAGAAAAGACACTAAATGCTCGAGGTTACGCTTATGTAGCTATGGAAAACCAATTAAACCGACTATCTTATGAATGGGATAGATCATATAACTAAGAAATCTATTTCACAGGTATGTCTGTACAGTTTTTATTTTTATTTTTATTTTTAACCTTTTGATAATAAACGCTAATTTGTTCGCTAAAAAGTATTAAATTGGTATTAAATAAAATTAGGTTTGGCGACCGAAATTATTGATATCATTCAAAAATTTATTACATCACTGCGAAATTTAACATTTATTCTTAAGGTATAAATATCTTTAATCAATCAACCCAAAATATTTCAAAAATTCGTCATGAGTTAAATTAGGTCTTGGAACCGAAATTACTTTACCGAAAAGAGGGGCGCATATTTTTGATAATATTTGATAGATTAAAGTGGGATAAAAAGACAAAAAGATTTTTAATTTTATTTTTACCATGTTTTTAAAATTAATATAAATCTTAAATTAATATTGTAAACTTTGTGAAAACAATATATTTAAAAATTGTAAATATTTGAAAAATTAATATAAGATTGGTATGAATTTATAATATGAATTTTTAAATTAAGATTGGTGTGAATTTTTAATTTTTTTTTAAAAAAAAAATATGAATTTTTAATTTTATGCATTTCAAATTTTAAGTTTGGTGTGAATTTTTAATATTAATTTTGAATTTTATATTTATGTTGTGTGAATTTAAAAACAAAAATTTACTTTATCTCATTAAGTTAAAAATATGATTTTTAAAATTCGTCGTAAGTTGAAGACTAGGTCTTTGAACCGAAATTGCTTTACCCAAGGGAGGGACGAGAACTTTTATTATCATTATTTTTAATCTTATTGAATTAAAGTATGGCAAAAACATTAAAAAACCCAAAAATCTTTACTTTTAAAAACAGCGCTTTGATTTGACAAATTTTAAAATTTTGTCGAGGGACAGACTAGGACAACGATCCGAAACGCCCTCGCTCCTAAACGAAACCAAATTTTTAAAATTTAAATAATTATAAGTTTTATAAAGTATAAGGATTTATAAAAAAAAAAAAAAAAAAAAAGCTGAAAACACTGTAGCCGGCACCCCATGCGATCGCATGGGGTTTGCACTTGGAACCCATGCGATCGCATGGGGACCAAATGCTGGTCAGGAACAAATACAGCAGAGGGTCTGTTCTTCACACAAAACACACACATACACCCGAAACTCACCCAAAAATTCACCAATTTTCGCCATTTTTCCACCGTAATTCGTCATTTTTCTTGCTCTAATCATGCCTAGATTCTCATTCTTCAGCAAATTGGTAAAAATTACACTCCTAAACTCTATAAATTCCTAGTTTTTGTGATAATTACCAATTATTTTACCTAATGCAATTTTGTTAATTTCTAGTGTAATTAGTGTTAAATTGTTAGTATTTTATGCATGTATAACCTAGATTGATGCTATTTAACATGATTTGAAGCCAAAAACTTCAAAATTTTTAGAAATCTAGGGTTTGTGTTCTTGAGCAATTTGGGGCTTTTTGATATAAACAGGCTATGGCCGATTTTTGTCATGAATTATTGCCAAATTGAGTAGTGTAACATGTTTAGATAGTTAAATGATCAAAACAATGATCCTAAACATGATTTTTGGAGATTAAAGTGGACTTTTTAAGTCCAAAATTCATGAACTTGATTAATTTGATATATTTGCCATTTGAGACTTGTTAAATTATTAGTAATGAATATTTTGACATGTTATTTGAGTTAAATGCTTATGAATTTTGTATACATTTTCATATGTGCTTATTTGAAAAGTGTAGAATTGTAAAAAATTGTGAAGATGTGTATAAGTTTAATTTTGATTTAACATGTTATAGTGATTGTTTTAAGTTGTTATTTTGCTAACACTAATGCATATTTGGATGCACAAATTTTGTGTTTAATGTGTTTTACAGAGAGCCGATACTGGAGGTTCAGGAGCATCATCATCTAGACGACCAGCACCAGCACCAGAACCAGAACCAGAAATGCAACACGAACAAGAACCGCAACAGGAACAACAACAGCCTGATCAGCACATACCTTATTATGATCCGGTACAGTTTGTTGATGAATTCATAGTATTCCCAATGAGGCCGCCAGTAGAATTCCCAACGATTCCTGAGCACACTCTACATCCTAATCTGAGATTTGATAGAAGATGGAGAGATTACGAGACATATCAAAGGAACAAATTCAAATTGGTAACAAAAAATGTAGAGGTGCCAAGGGTAATTGATTGGGCCCCTTTGGAAACGGTCCATCTAGCTGACCGTGTTAGACAGCTTTTAGTTCAAAGGTATGGCAATTCTTCTTTTACAGATTGGGAACGTCTTTTCACCATTCGTAGACCTGTATATAAGGAATGGTGTGTTGAGTTGATGAGTACTGTATCACTTGATACAAATATAGTTAGGATAGATGATAGAAGATTTCTTAGGTTTATCCTTGGCGGTAGGATGTACAGAATGTCCATGCTGGACATGGCCAGGGCCTTACAGATTTATACTCCTGGTGAGTTGCTATTACCTGATTGTACAAACTTGATTCATTATGGTGAACGGGTAGATAGTAACTTTGACGCTGACGCCATTTGGAGGCGTATGTCACATTTTGATGTTTTTACACGAGCAGGAGGACACTCCTATACACATATTGACAGGGCCGAGCTTCGTATTATTCATAGATTTTTGGCCAACCCGATTACACAAAGAGGTCATAATAAAGAAAAAATTACCTTATATGATTTATTCTACCTAAAGTGTATTCGGGATCCTAGAAGCTTTGTCAAAATCCCTTACTGTGTTGCTTTTTATTTATCTAAAATGGTAGAGGGAATGCAGGACGGGAGTATAATAGGAGGAGGTATTTTTGTTACTCTCATTGGAGAGTATTTAGGTGTTGATAGGAACCAAGGGGGTCCATTACAGATTTGTAGAGAACAGGTTGAGCCCTTAGGATTGAAAGTTTATGTGGGTGCTAAGGTATTGAAAAGTAGACGTAACCAGGCAGTACCCTATGAGGGATCTCATCCTCAGGTAGAGAGAGGCTCAGACGAGGAAATAGAGGAGGCGGAAGACATTAGGGATGTCTTTCGAGATTCTATTCTTGACGTTCACGTTCGTATAGATGAGGAAGCAATGACGAACGCGGCAAGACATAGTATGTATGAGCAGTGGAACTCCGAGCGAGTATACGAGGATTATAGGCGACGCCAACACGATAGCTGGTTAGTTCATCAGCACCAAATCATGAGCCAGCTATCATATCAGGTACCAAATAACTATGTACCTACTCGACCTGCTCATTTTCTGCCACATAGCCCCGATATCCGACCACCCTTTAACCGGTATGACTATAACCAAGCCTATCAGAACACCTATAATCAACAATGGAACCCACCCGATGAGATGAACTGGAACCCCTATCCAGACTGATTTAGTTCCAATTGGTTATTTTTATGATTTTTATGTTTTTATCTTTTGACTTTTTCATGTTTAAACTTATGTTATTGGATAAATTTGTGTAATTTTTATTATTTTATTATTATTGTGTACTAATATTTCATATTTAGAATTTGAAAGTGGGATATTAAGTCCCATTTCAAATTGCCATGCACGATTATACTTGTATGTATGTATATTGTCGATTGTTCAAAACAGGGTAAAACAGCGCATTTTCAAAGATTGGCATTAAGTTCAGCAAAAGCTACTAATTTTGACGATAAGATGACAAATAAATGTGATGTCACAACAGACGGAATGAACAAATGATGTGCACCATTTATCATTCAGCAAACAAACGCCAATATATTTGAAAACTTTGGTAAAATTTAATCATTTTCACACAAATCACCCTCAATAATTTAAATTGTTACTGATTTCTTGCAAATGAGGGCATTGCAAGATCTTAAGTGTGGGAAGAGGTTAAATTCTTTCGGATTTTAAAATTTTTTTTTTTACTTTATACACTTGGTAACCATTAAAAATACTAGTAACGTAGTAGTTGTATTAGAATCTAGTGCTCTCTGATAATAAAGAACAGCCCTAGTCTTATATACTGACTACCCAATTCTAGTAAAATTTTTCAAAATTTTCAATTAAATGAACTCAAAATCATGTTTATACATATTTATGAACGATAAAACTAGGTGTTAACACCGAAATTATTGTTACCTCGGAAAGGACATAAATTGAGAAACAAACCAAAATGTTGAAATTCATTTAAAATGGAATAGAGGACGATAAAAAAGGAAAATAAAAGCCAAGTGTGGGAAAATTTACCAAGTTATCTTAAACATATGTCACATATATCTGTAACAAATAACTGAAAATACTTTTGCTTTGGACTAAACTAAACTGTTTTACCCAATGAAAGAAAAGAAAAGATGTATCTACACGATGAATCAATTCCATCATTAAAAGGAAGTAAAGTCTTCCGAAAAAGAAACGCGCTTCTTGATTTAGGTCATGAAGTTGTCGTCCAGACCAGCTGTAGGTTGACGAAAAATCTAGAAAAGTCATCACTAAAATTAGCAGGAAATCCACGGACCTCAGCATTAAACAGGGTCGCCAAGTGGTCAGATTTATCCTAACCATGAGAAGGATTTATCTTGTAAAATGGGGGGGCACCATGCAAATTAGCTGGATAAGACTAATGAATCAGATCCCCAGAAAGGATAATCTCCTTAAAGATTAAAAATCAGCTTTTAAGACTGATATTACTCAATCCTAGAGATTGACCTTAAAGATTGAGAATTCAAACTCATGGAATTCAATGATATCTAAACTCGAGCTTGAACGAGAAAATATTTTGATCAAAATTACAAACCGATTTGTTTTCTGAAAACCCTATTTTTAATGCGTTCATTACCATTGAACGTGAAATCCTAAGAATTCACCTGGAATTCATTAGGTCACCTGAACCAAATCGGGTGTCAACCGTAAGAACGGTGGTTGCATAGTGGTCAAAGACAGGACCTTGTGCCATACCGAAAAATCATAAGGGTAAGCTTTACTATTGCTCCTACCAAGGATAGTAATTGCGTCCGACACGTTATAGACCATAATTAAAAGCATGTCAGGGGACATTGCCTTAACAGTTGCTTGTTCAACGCTTTCCTTTTCAACCGGACGGTAGTTTACCGAAAGGTAATATACGGGACAAGTAAACTGGACGTGTTGCTTTCCAAATACAAGGTTAGCAAGTGGGTGACACAAAACCGCAAGTTTTGAGCTAAAATTTTCAAATCTGAAACCCACCAAACCCACAAAAATATTTTGCAAACACCGGTAAAGGGTTATTCCGGAAAACTTATCTAGGGTAAAAACTAGATTTAATTTTCAAAAGATCAAATGTTTTCATAAAGATCCAATTTCCTTAATGGATCTAAATTTTTATAGTCATGTGGGACTGTAAACCATATCGTTACTACCATTGTTTATACTACCGTATAGAAAATCACTGATGTACAAAGTGTGAAGAATAAAGAAGTGATTCTAGTATTTCAAGACGATATTGCTTGAGGACAAGCAACGCTCAAGTGTGGGAATATTTGATAATGCTAAAAACGAACATATATTTCATAGCATTATTCCTCAAGAAAGACAAGCTTTTAGTTGCAAATTATTCTATTTACAAGTGATATTCGTTTAAATAATAAAAGGTGAAGACAAAAGACAGATTCGACGAATTGAAGACGCAAACGACCAAAAAGCTCAAAAGTACAAAAGACAATCAAAGAGGTTCCAATTATTGATAAGAAACGTCTCGAAATTACAAGAGTGCAAGATTCAAAACGCAAAGTACAAAATATAAAATTGTACGCAAGGACGTTCGAAAATCCGGAACCGAGACCGGAGTCAACTCTCAATGCTCGACGCAACGGACTAAAAATTACAAGTCAACTATGCACATAAATATAATATAATATTTAAATAATTCTTATAATTATTTAATATATTATATTATTTATAAAACGTCGGCACAAGGAAACAAGCAACATGTGAACTCTCCCAGCTGGCCATGCGATCGCATGGCCAGGAAGAAGAAAGTCCATGCGATCGCATGGCATGAAAAGTCAGGCCACATCTCCTATAAAATCGAGTTTTGGTGAACCAAAAATCCATCCATCAATATCTCTTCTCTCATATATACGTAAAATATATATAATTTATATTTTAATTTTAATTTTAATTATAATTCTAATAATAAGGGTATGTTAGCGAATGTTGTAAGGGTGTAAGTCGAAATTCTTTCCGTGTAACGCTACGCTATTTTTAATCATTGTAAGTTATGTTCAACCTTTTTATATTAATGTCTCGTAGCTAAGTTATTATTATGCTTATTTAAAACGAAGTAATCATGATGTTGGGCTAATTACTAAAATTGGGTAATTGGGCTTTGTACTATAATTGGGGTTTGGACAAAAGAACGACACTTGTGGAAATTAGACTATGGGCTATTAATGGGCTTTATATTTGTTTAACTAAATGAAAGTTTGTTAATGTTAATATAAAGATTTACAATTGGGCGTCCCTATAAATTACCATATACACTCAATCGGACACGATGGGCGGGGTATTTATATGTACGAATAATCGTTCATTTAACCGGACACGGGAATGGATTAATAGCCACTAGAATAATTAAAACAGGGGTGAAATTACATTCAAGGGTAATTGGTGTAATTGTTAACAAAGTAGTAAAACCTTGGTTTACACGCAGTCGATAACCTGGTGTATTCATTAAACAAAGTATTAAAACCTTGTTACAATTCGAATCCCCAATTAGTTGGAATATTTAACTTCGGGTATAATAATAATTTGACGAGGACACTCGCACTTTATATTTATGACTGATGGACTGTTATGGACAAAAACCAGACGGACAAATTAAATAATCCAGGACAAAGGACAATTAACCCATGGGCATAAAACTAAAATCAACACGTCGAACATCATGATTACGGAAGTTTAAATAAGCATAATTCTTTTATTTCATATTTAATTTCCTTTATTTTATATTTAATTGCACTTCTAATTATCGCATTTTTATTGTTAATTTATTTTATCGCACTTTTAATTATCGTACTCTTTAATTATCGCAAGTTTATTTTATCGCACTTTTATTATTCGCAATTTCATTATTGTTATTTACTTTACGCTTTAATTTAAGTCTTTTATTTATTTAATATTTTACATTAGGTTTTAACTGCGACTAAAGTTTTAAAATCGACAAACCGGTCATTAAACGGTAAAAACCCCCTTTTTATAATAATAATATTACTTATATATATATTTGTATTTTTATAAAAGTAAACTAATATAGCGTTGAGCTTTGTTTAAATATTTCCCTGTGGAATGAACCGGACTTACTAAAAACTACACTACTTTACGATTAGGTACACTGCCTATAAGTGTTGTAGCAAGGTTTAAGTATATCCATTCTATAAATAAATAAATATCTTGTGTAAAATTGTATCGTATTTAATAGTATTTCGTAACAAAAATAAAACTATTTCGTATACAACTCGCAAAACATCAACTACTATCGTCGTTTTATCAAGGGATACTCGGCGAAAGCGGCTCCATTGACAAAATTGTTAAAGAAGAACAAAGCTTGATTGTGGGATGAGAAATGTCAAGCAGCATTCGAAGAGTTGAAAGGAGCGGTCATGGAAGAATCGATGTTGAGACTTCAAGATGTGACCATTCCGTTCGAGTTACACACAGACACATCGGACTTTGCTATTGGAGGAGTTTCAATGTAAGAGGGACACCCGATCGTGTTCGAAAGCCGGAAACTTAACGAGGCGGAAAGGAAGTACACTGTGCAAGAGAAGGAGATGACAGTGATTATTCATTGTTTGAGGACATGGAGACATTATCTTTTGGGATCAAGGTTTATGATCAAGACGGATAATGTGGCAACGAGTTATTTCTAAACCCAAAAGAAGTTGAGTCCTAAACAAGCTCGTTGGCAAGACTTCCTAGCAGAATTTGACTTTGTGTTGTAGTATAAGCCTGGGAAAGCCAATGTGGTAGCTGATGCCCTAAGTCGTAAGGCAGAGTTTGCAGCGATCACGAAACCAAATTCTTCCTTCAAGATCATATAAAGGAGGGATTAGAGCATGATCATATAGCCAAGGACCTTGTTGCATTGGCTCGAGATGGGAAAACATGAAGGTTTTGGCTTAAGGGAGATCTATTATTCACCAAGGGAGACAGATTATTTGTGGCTAAGTGGGGTGATCTTAGATGAACAATCTTGAAAGAGTGTCATGATTCGAAGTGGCCGGTTATCCAGGTATCAAGAGGACGTTAGCATTAGTGGAAGGTACTTACTATTGGCCAAGGATGGAATACGACGTAGAGACGTACGTTCGAACATGCCTAATATGCCAGCAAGACAAGATAGGGCAACGCCAACCAGGAGGGCTATTACAGCCGCTACCTATACCGAATGGACCATGGGAGAGTGTTTCCATGGACTTCATCACTTGCTTACAAAGTCGAAAGGGTATGGGGGTATTATAGTTGTGGTGGACCGGTTCTCTAAGTATGGAACCTTCATAGCTGCATCATCCGAAGTTACCGCAGATGAGACCGCCAAACTATTCTTCAAGCATGTGGTGAAGTATTGGGGAAAACCACATGTGATTGTAAGCGATCGAGATCCAAGGTTCACGGGGCGCTTTTGGACGGAGTTGTTCAAGATCATGGGAACAGACTTGAACTTCTCTACGATTTTCCATCCCTAAACATATGGACAAACGGAAAGGGTGAATGCATTGTTGGAGCTCTATCTTTGACACTATGTAAGTGTGAATCAACATGATTGGGCTAAACTCTTAGATATTTCCTAGTTCTCCTACAACATGCAAAGGAGTGAGTCCACAGGGAAAAGTCCTTTCGAATTGGTGACAGGGCGTCAACCATTAACTCCAAGTGCCTTAGCCGCTTCATATGATGGAAATAGTCCAGCAGCTTATAAGACAATGAAGGAATGGCACAAACAAGCGGACTTGGCACGAGCATCACTAGATAAAGCAGCCAAGAAAATGAAGAAGTGGGCAGATGAGAAAAGACGACACGTCGAGTTCAACGTTGGGGATAAAGTAATGGTAAAGCTTCTACCACAACAATTCAAAACATTTAGGAAGGTACACAAGGGACTAATCCGGAGATACGAAGGACCCTTCTAGGTGATTGGACGTGTTGGAAAAGTGTCATATCGAGTTGAACTACCGCCCAAGTTAAAGATCCATCCAGTCTTCCACGTAAGTTTTATGAAACCTTATCATGGAGACGAGGAAGACCCTGAACGAGGAGTTTCTAAATGAGCACCAATGGCAGTTGCGACTTCATTCGATCGTGAAGTGGAAGATATCTTGTTGCATCGAACGGTACAGAGGCGAGGTGTGCCAAGCTATAGAGAATACCTAGTTAAGTGGTGTAACTTGCCCGATAGTGAAGCAAGCTGGGAAGCCAAAGACTTATTGTGGCAGTTCACAGACAAAATCAAGAAGTATCACGAGGATCACACGACGAGGATGTCGCGAGCTTAGGTGGGGGAGAATGTCACAACCCATTTATCTTATGGCCTAATCCACTAAGATTGTGGCCCAATATACCCAAATCAAGGAAGGCCCAAGAAACTTATGGAAGCTCTCTAGATCTTTCCCATTGCTTCTTCCATGGAATGATATGGAATGTCCATAGAAATATCTAGACACATGTATATACTTGAAACTTCTAGTACTTAGATCATAGCCATTGATTTAGTTTCATCTTAGCCATCCATTTTGATGTAAGAGTAGTATAAATAGGGGTGGCCTCATTGGGCACACCACACCTCAAAACTCAAGTATTCTCTCTTGTAAAGCTTTCATAATCAATTGATAATGCTAAAAACGAACATATATTTCATAGCATTATCCCTCAAGAAGGACAAGATTTTAGTTGCAATTGTTCTATTTACAAGTGATATTTTTTTAAATAATAAAAGGTGAAGACAAAAGACAGATTCGACGAATTGAAGACGCAAATGACCACAAAGCTCAAAAGTACAAAGTACAATCAAAGTGGTTCAAATTATTGATGAGAAACATCTCAAAATTACAAGAGTACAAGACGCAAAACGCAAAGTACAAGATATTAAATAGTACGCAAGGACGTTCGAAAATCCGGAACCGGGACCAGAGTCAACTCTCAACTCTCAACGCAACGTATTAAAAATTATAAGTCAACTATGCACATGAATATAATATAATATATAATTAATTCTTAAAAATTATATATATATTATATTATATATTAAAACTGTCGGCAAACTATGAGACAAAGAAATGTGAGCTGGATTCCTGCTCCATGCGATCGCATGGCCTGGAGGCCTAATTTCCATGCGATCGCATGGCCAACTTTTTCTGGCCACATTCCTATAAAAGGCAGTCTTTTGCTCGAGTATCATACCATCTATCCTCTCTATCTCTCTGTAATATATATATATATATATATATATATATATATATATATATATATATATATATATATATATATATATTATAAGTTTAATTTTAATTTTAATTTAATAATAATGAGGGTATGTTAGCGAATGTTGTAAGGGTGTAAGTTGAAATTCTGTCCGTGTAACGCTACGCTATTATTAATCATTGTAAGTTATGTTCAACCTTTTTAAATTAATGTCTCGTAGCTAAGTTATTATTATGCTTATTTAATGCCGAAGTAATCGTGATGTTGGGCTAAATATTAAAGACGGGGTAATTGGGCTTTGTACCATAATTGGAGTTTGGACAAAAGAACGACACTTGTGGAAATTAGACTATGGGCTATTAATGGGCTTTATATTAACTAAATTATACCTCGTTAATTTAATATATAGACTTATAATTTGAAGTATTTATATATAACCACATACGCTTGACTGGGTACGGTGGTCGGGATATCTATAAATACCAATAATTATTCATTTGACCGGAACGGGGATGGATTAATAATCAATAGACTTGTTGAAACAGGGGTGAATTACATACAAGGGTAATTAGTGTAATTGTTAACAAATTAATAAAACCTTGGATTACACGCAGTCGATAACCTGGTGTATTCATTAAACAAAGTATTAAGACCTTGTTACAATTCGAATCCCCAATTAGTTGAAATATTTGACTTCGGGTATAAGGATAATTTGATGAAGACTCTCGCACTTTATATTTATGACTGATGGACTATTATGGACAAAACCGTATGGACATATCAAATAATCCACGACAAAGGACAATTAACCCATGGTACTAAACTAAAAACAACACGTCGAACATCATGATTATGGAAGTTTAAATAAGCATAATTCCTTTATTTCATATTTCATCGCACTTTTATTTACTGTCATTTTATTTAATTGCACTTTTAATTATCGTACTTTTTAATAATCACAATTTTATTTATCGTCATTTTATTTATAGCAATTTCAATATCGTTATTTACTTTACGCTTTAAATTAAAGTTATATTTATTTTTAATATTTTACATTAGGTTTTAACTGCGACTAAAGTTTTAAAATCGACAAACCGGTCATTAAACGGTAAAAAGCCCCCCTTTATAATAATAATATTACTTATATATATTTTTAATATTTTTACAAATATAGCGTTAAACTTGGCTAGATCCCTGTGGAATGAACCGGACTTACTAAAAACTACACTACTGTACGATTAGGTACACTGCCTATAAGTGTTGTAGCAAGGTTTAGGTATTTCCACTCTATAAATAAATAAATAACTTGTGTAAATTGTATCGTATTTAATAGTATTTCATAACAAAAATATAACTATTTCGTATACACCTCTACGCACATCAAGTATTTTTGGCGCCGCTGCCAGGGACTGCTTAAACGCCGGAAGCGAAACGCTATATATATATATATATATATATATATATATATATATATATATATATATATATATATATATATATATAAGATTTTTAGTTTACTTTTGTAAAAAAATACGCTTTAATTTTTAAAAATACAAAAATATAAAAAGAAAAACAAAATTTATATATTTTTAAGAGTTTGTTAAATATATATATATAATTATAAAGTTTCTTTATTTTTATTTTAGTTTTTTTTTAAATTAAGTTTTTAATTTATTTTATATAAATATAAACATAAAAAAATAGAAAAATTAAAAAAAAAATTAAAAACTTAAACGGGCCGATCACTGTTGAAGCCCAATCTTCTGGCCTGGAACCCTACTTCATGCGATCGCATGGAATGTTAACGTATATCTCATGCGGTCGCATGACCTGAAAAGACAGGTCTGATCATAGTACGTACGAAATTATGGTTAAAGTTTAATTATTATTATTATTAATTAATTAAGATTAGGGTTTAATTTAATATTAGTTAGTTTTAGATTTTAATTAATTTGTAATTTAAATTTTAATTTAGTTTTATTAAATTTATAAACTTAATACTTTTATAAAATAATAATATAAAAATAATATTTTTATAAAAATTGTATTTTTATAACTTTAAGCCTATTTTTATATTTTGTATATTTTTAATCGTTAAAGCGTATTTTTATAATTTTCGTTCGTAATTAGTTTTAAGTGTAGTATTTTGCTATAGTATTTTATATTTCTATATTTTTAGCCTTTGCCGTAAAATCCCTTAAGTGCTTTTTCTTTAGACTAAGATATAGGTGCTTTAGAATTTTACGATGCCGTTTTAAGATTTTAGTACTTTTTAAATAATTGCCGTTTTGGATATAGCATTTGTTTTAAGCTTTAATACTTTTAGACGCAACTTTTAATTCTTAGTTTTTAGACTTTTAAGATTTGACGCGCTACGTTCTTTTTATTTATTTTTCGACCTTTTATTTTTTGACGTTTTCCGACGCGCTCTTTTTCTTTCTTATTTCTCGACGCTCTAGTTTTTAGGACATAGAATTTTCTATTTCTTCTCTAAAATTTCTTTAAACTTCGACGAAAAATTATTTTAAGTGGTTAAATTGATAGACATCCAAAATTTTCTGGTTCGTAGTAATAGTTGGATTTGTTAGTGGCGAGTTGTGGGCTTCCGATTTAAAGGGTCCTGGCTACCTGCTGCATCTATTGGCTATTCGAAACGTGGGCAAAATCAGAAAAGTCTATTAATTTGATAACTTATATAATTTTTATCTTTTATAACTAATAGGATATTCAGTGAATGCACCGAGCAAAACGTTCACCACCTTTTATACGATCACCACCTGTAACTCGATCAAGACATCTAGCCAATATTGTCGCCGTTGATTTTTCTTTAGAATCGTCATCAAGTCGACCAAGTACTCCAATTCAAATATTCGATAATCCATTTTTTGAACCCGACCTCACAATTGAGAATCCGGAGAATATTCAGGGACAATTCAGAGATCCTGAACCATTATCGTTCCTCCGGAACCACCAATCATTCAAACAGAGATTGTCGAGGAATAAACTGAAAGGACCCGTTCATATACATTATAAACGATTCACAATAGTTGATTACATCGCGAGGTATTTGACCTCTATATGATACGTTTTACAAACATTGCATTCGTTTTTAAAAGACAAACTTTCTTTACATCAAAAATTGACGGCATGCATACCATTTCATATTACATCCAACTATAATTGACTTAATATTAATCTTGATGAACTCAACGACTCGAATGCAACATCTTTCAAAGTATGTCATGAATGACTCCAGGTAATATCCTTAAAATGAGCTAATGCACAGCGAAGGATTTCTTTAATACCTGAGAATAAACATGCTTTAAAGTGTCAACCAAAAGGTTGGTGAGTTCATTAGTTTATCATAATCAATCATTTCCGTAATAGTAATAGACCACAAGATTTCAGTTTCCATAAATATCCGTACACTCGCAAGTGTTTAAAAGTATTCTATAAGTTGTAGGCACCCGGTAACAAGCCTTAACGTTCATGTTTTACCCTCTGAAGTACACTAGATCAGGTGTGTTTAAAATAACCTCGAAGTACTAAAGCATCCCATAGTCAGGATGGGGTTTGTCAGGCCCAATAGATCTATCTTTAGGATTCGCGCCTACCGTACATAGACAAGTAGTTTAATGTTACCAAGCTAAGGGTATATTTCTGGTTTAAACCCACGTAGAATTAGTTTTAGTACTTGTGCCTATTTCGTAAAACATTTATAAAAACAGCGCATGTATTCTCAGTCCCAAAAATATATATAAAAGGGAGCAAATGAAACTCACATACTGTATTTCGTAGCAATTATGTATATGACGGCACTGAAAATGATAAACGTTAGGTTGACCTCACGAGCAATACCCTCGATCAATACCCATAACCTCCATAGCTATAACCCATAATTTCCTTAGCTCTATCCCGTTTGAAAACTTATTTTCAAATCGTCCGAGTATAACTCCGTCGTAGTATTTTATGTATACTAATAATATCTTGAAATAATACAAAAAATATATATATATGTAATTCGATTGAGAGAGTTTAGAGAAATATATTTTCAAGTTTCTATGAAATAATGAAACCTATTGAATTCTATTTATAATATATTTTTGAATTATTAAAGTGAATTATTAAAGTATGAATTATTAAAGTGAATTATTAAAGTATTAATTATTAAAGTGAATTATTAAAGTGAATTATTAAAGTATGAATTATTAAAGTGAATTATTAAAGTGAATTATTAAAGTATGAATTATTAAAGTGAATTATTAAATTGAATTATTAAAGTATGAATTATTAAAGTATGAATTATTAAAGTGAATTATTAAAGTATGAATTATTAAAGTTAAAGTAAAATAAAAGTAAAGTAAAGGTAAAGTTAAAGTATAGTAAAAGTATAAAACTATATACGTATAATACGCGTATAAATATATATAATATTAATTTAAATCGTTATATATATTTAATAAAATAAAATATAAATGTCATTATCTTTATCATACTGGTTAAGTAATGAGTTGTCAAAAGTGGTTCTAGATATTTATAAAAGATATATACGTTTTAATAATAAAGTTCTTTTTAAACTGAAAACGTTTTTTGTACTTTTGAAACTAAATCAAATAAATATGATAATTTTGTTTTCCAAAACTAAATATATTTAAGAATCATTTTGTTAAAAGGTTAAAATAATGGAAATCGTTATACCTCAAAACATTTTAGAAAAGTAGAAGTATATATATTCATAATAGGTTTCAAGTTTTTAAATTACAGTCTGTTGGTGAAGCATGGGATAAAGTCCAAAGGTTAAATAAACGTATGAAATCATCTTAATGAAAAATGTCGAGTTACTTAACTTGTCGATATCCAACATCTAAGTTATTTACACTCCACGTTCTTATTTTCATATTAAATAAAATGAAAGTTAACATAGTTATCTTATCAAGGTCACGAGGAAAATATTATAAAACATGCCTTGGAAATTAAACAGGAATTTCCACTAACCCTTGTCTAGTTCCCGTTAATTGACACATTTGTTCTTGTTTATAAATCACTTTACCATTTTCCGAATGTTGTCAAAAAGAATAGATTTCTTAAATCACAGTGGACCTCATAACATAGGCCCGTAATCATATCATAATGTATCTGATAATTCAAACATTTGATATTATCTCTTAATTCTGTCGATAAATATATCGAAAAAAATACGTTCATGTAAAGTATCATATATCTAATACTTTGTTAACGTTTTCAGTTAATATTATATATTATATATACATATCTATATACTCATAATTGTTTGTGAATCGTCGAACACGGTTAAAGGGTAATTGATTACATGAATGTAGTTCCAAACTTTTTGAGATTCAACATTACAAATTCTGCTTATCGTGTCGGAAACATATAAAGGTTAAGTTTAAATTTGGTCGGAAATTTTCGGGTCGTCATAGTACCTACCCGTTAAAGAAATTTCGTCCCGAAATTTGATCGAGGTCGTCATGGCTAACAATAAGAATGTTATTATGACGAATATAAGTTGATTCATAGGGTTTTATCATGATTGAGAAATATGGATAAAATAATTCGATTACTCGAAACGTATGAGTGAAGCTATCGTAAAAGAGTGAAATGAGAAAATAGGGAAATTTTCGGGTCGTCACAGAAACCATTAAATCAGAATCCTCTAGTGATTCAGAATCAACCATTCCAATCATGGAAAATCTGGAACCTCTAAGTATGGAAGACCGAATGAGAGCTAAACGCACTGGCCAAGGTCACGCAATTACTCAACCAGACATTAATGCGCCAGATTATGAAATCAAAGGACAAATCCTACACATGGTAATTAATCAATGCCAATTTAGTGGTGCGCCGAAGGAAGATCCAAATGAACATCTTTGAACCTTTAATAGAATTTGTACTTTATTCAAAATAAGAGAAGTGTAGGATGAACAGATATATCTCATGTTATTTCCCTGGACTTTAAAGGGAGAAGCCAAAGATTGGTTAGAAACGTTACCTGAAGGGGCGATTGATACATGGGACGTTTTAGTTGAAAATTTTCTTAAACAATTCTTTCCGACATCTAAAGCCTTAAGACTTCAAGGAGAAATTATTACGTTCACACAAAAACCGAATGAAACTCTATATGAAGCGTGGACAAGATTTGGAAAGTTATTGAGAGGATGTCCGCAACATGGTTTAGACACTTATCAAATAGTACAAATATTCTACCAAGGATGCGACATCACTACACGAAAATACATCGATATAGCAGCTGGTGGTTCCATTATGAAGAAAACCGTAACTGAAGCTTACAAAATTATTGATAACACTGCTACCCACTCACATGAGTGGCATCAAGAAAAATATATCGTTAGATCATCTAAAGCAGCTAGAGCCAATTCTCGCCATGACCTTGATTCCATTTCCGCAAAGATAGATGCTGTCGAGAGACGAATGGAAAAGATGACTAAGGATATTCACTCAATACGAATTAGTTGTGAGCAGTGTGGAGGACCACATTTGACAAAAGATTATCTCAGTATTGAACAAACAATGGAACAAAGAGAGAATGTTTCATACATGAACCAAAGGCCTGAAAATAATTATCAGAATAATTATCAACCGCCAAGACCAAACTACAATCAAAACCAGAATTATAACCAAAATGTTCCATACAACAACCAACAAGGTCCTAGTAATCAACAAGTATCCAATAATACTTACAATCAGCAAAGACCTATTTTTCAAAATAAACCACCACAAACCGATGAAAAAAAGCCAAATTTAGAAGATATGATGTCAAAGCTAGTTGAATCTCAAACGCAGTTTTTCACATCTCAGAAACAAACCAATGAACAAAATGCTCAAGCATTTAGAAATCAACAAGCTTCTATTCAAAATCTGGAACAAGAAGTAAGCAACCTAGTAAGGTTGATAGGTGAAAGAAAATCGGGGAGTCTACCTAGTGATACAAATGCTAACCCCCAGAATGAAACAGCTAAAGCCATTACCACAAGAAGTGGTATTACACTTAAACCACCTGAAATGCCTGTAATTTCTGATGACGCTATTCCTACTCCACAAGAACCACAACCTGAACAAGATAAGGAAAAAGAACCGGTAGTTGAAAAGGTTAATGAAGATAACACAGTTAAGGCAAAACCTTATGTTAAACCATACCAACCACCAATTCCTTACCCGAGTAAAATGAGAAAAGAAAGACTTGAAGCCGTGCAATCCAAATTCTTGGATATGTTTAAACAAATAAATGTAAATCTTCCTTTCATTGATGTGATTTCAGGAATGCCTAGATATGCTAAATTCTTGAATGATCTAATCACAAATAGAAAGAAAATGGAAGAACTCTCGGCTGTTACAATGAATGCTAATTGTTCTGCAGTACTATTGAATAAGATACCAGAAAAATTATCTGATCCAGGAAGTTTCACAATTCCATGTTTTCTGGGTAGTCTTAGTTCAATAGAAGCATTGGCAGACTTAGGTGCTAGTATAAATTTAATGCCGTATTCATTATACGCTAAACTAGACCTTGGAGAATTGAAACCAACACGAATAAGCATACAACTAGTCGATAGATCAGTAAAATATCCTAGAGGGATAATGGAGAACATGCTAGTTAAAGTTGGTACTTTAGTATTTCAAGTAGATTTTGTTATTCTGGATATGGAAGAAGATTCTCGAGTTCCTCTTATATTAGGAAGACCATTCTTAAACACGGCTAAAGCAATAATAGATGTGTTCGGTAAGAAACTGACCCTAAGTATAGAGGACGAGAGTGTTACCTTTTCTATTGATAGAGCCATGCAACAACCGCTATCTGCAGATGATATATGTTATTATATTCGAACTATATATTCACATGCAGAATTGTTAGAAGAATTTCCAGAATTACAAGGAACGGGAGAATGTTCTTTAGGAGAAGGAACTGAACCAATTGATGAAGCTGAAATGTTAGCTACACTCATGGCTAATGGATATGAACCAACAACAGAAGAAATTCAAATGCTAAAATAAGAAGACAGATATCGATATAAATCATCGATAGAAGAACCACCGACATTAGAGTTAAAGCCACTTCCAAACCATTTGGAATACGCTTATTTACATGGTGAATCTGAATTACCTGTAATAATATCGTCTTCTCTTACGGAAAATGAAAAATCTCAACTCATTTCTGTGCTAAAAGCTCATAAACCAGCTATTGCATGGAAGATTCATGACATTAAAGGCATAAGTCCTTCGTATTGCACACATAAAATCCTTATGGAAGAAGGTCATAAAACGTATGTGCAACGCCAACGAAGACTCAATTCTAATATGCAAGATGTTGTTAAGAAAGAAATTATTAAACTACTAGATGTAGGTTTAATTTATCTAATCTCTGATAGTCCATGGGTAAGCCCAGTTCAATGCGTACCTAAGAAGGGTGGCATGACTGTCATCACAAATGAGAAAAATGAGCTTATTCCTACTAGAACTGTAACAGGATGGCGTGTTTGTATTGATTATAGAAAATTAAATGACGCCACAAGAAAAGATCACTTTCCCTTACCTTTCATTGATCAAATGTTGGAAAGATTAGCCGGGAATAGTTACTATTGTTTTCTTGACGGTTTTTCCTGATATTTTCAAATCCCAATAGCACCCGAGGACCAAGAGAAAACCACATTCACGTGCCCTTATGGTACTTTTGTTTATAAACGCATGCCATTTGGACTTTGCAACACCCCTGCAACCTTTCAAAGGTGCATGATGGCGATTTTTCACGACATGATAGAAGAATGCATGGAAGTTTTTATGGATGACTTTTCAGTCATCGGTGATACTTTTGAAACATGTCTAGTCAATCTTGAACGAATGCTAATTAGTTGCGAACAATCAAATCTAGTTCTTAATTGGGAGAAATGCCATTTCACGGTTAAAGAAGGTATCGTTCTTGGTCATAAAATTTCCAAGGAAGGAATTGAAGTGGATAGAGCTAAAGTAGATGTAATTACTAAACTTCCACATCCCACTAATGTTAGAGGAGTTAGGAGTTTTCTAGGGCATGCTGGTTTTTACCGACGCTTCATAAAAGATTTTTCTAAAATTGCCACTCCTATGAATAAACTCCTAGAAAAGGATGCTCCATTCATCTTTTAAGATGAATGCATCAAATCTTTTAATATTCTTAAAGAAAAACTCACTAATGCGCCGATCATGATAACTCCAAATTGGAATCTACCGTTTGAACTTATGTGCAATGCAAGTGATTTTCCAATGGGAGCCGTTTTAGGACAAAGGATTGAAAAATGATTTCAACCTATCTATTACGCAAGTAAGACGTTACAAGGAGCACAAAAGAATTACACAACTACTGAAAAAGAACTCCTAGCTATTGTCTTTGCTTTTGAAAAATTTCGTTCATATCTCGTTCTAGCTAAAACGGTGGTCTATACCGACCATTCTGCTCTTAGTTACCTATTTTCGAAACAAGATGCCAAACCAAGATTAATCCGTTAGATCTTACTCTTACAAGAGTTCAATATTGAAATTCGAGATAAAAAGGGAGCAGAAAATCTCGCAGCTGATCATCTTTCTTGTCTTGAAAATCCCGAATTAGAAGTTCTAAATGAATCGGCTATACAAGATAACTTTCCTGATGAATATCTATTGAAGATAGATTATAGTGAAATTCCATGGTTTGCAGACTATGCAAACTACTTAGTATGTGGATTCCTTGAAAAAGGATTGTCGTACCAAAAACGAAAGAAATTCTTTAGTGATATAAAACACTATTTCTGGGAAGAACCACATTTGTTTAAAAGTTGTCCCGATGGAATAATACGCCGATGTGTATTCGGAGATGAAGCTAGTCAAATCTTAAACTATTGTCACACAGGACCAACAGGAGGGCATTATGGGCCTCAACTCACAGCAAGAAAAGTTTACGATGCTGGATTCTATTGGCCTACAATTTTCAAAGATGCACACCTTCTTTGCAAATCCTGTGATGCTTGTCAAAGGGCCGGAAAAATAAGTCAACGTGATGAAATGCACAAAATGTCATTCAAGTATGTGAAGTATTTGACGTTTGGGGTATTGACTTTATGGGTCCATTTCCAAAATCTCATAATAATCTCTACATTCTCGTTGCTATTGATTATGTATCTAAATGGGCGGAAGCACAAGCTCTCCCAACTAACGATGCACGAGTTGTAGTCAACTTCTTAAAACGTTTTTTTGCAAGGTTTGGAACACCGAAAGCTTTAATAAGTGATCGGGGTACTCATTTCTGTAATAATCAACTTGAGAAAGTTCTCAAAAGATATGAAGTAACTCATAAAATCTCAACCACTTATCATCCACAAACAAGTGGACAAGTTGAAAATACCAACCGAGCATTAAAATGTATTCTAGAGAAAACTGTAGGATCAAATCCGAAGGAATGGTCTATGAAATTGGAGGATGCACTCTGGGCTTTTAGAACAGCCTACAAAACTCCAATTGGAAACACACCTTTTAAACTCGTTTACGGAAAAGCATGTCATCTTCCAGTAGAAATTGAACACAAAGCATTTTGGGCTTTGAAGATATGTAATCTTGATTTACATGAAGCTGGACGTCTACGGTTAAGTCAACTAAACGAATTTGAAGAATTAAGACATGAAGCGTATGAAAATTCGTTAATCTATAAAGAAAGAACGAAGAAATGGCATGATAAAAGAATTAGAAGTTCAAAAGAATTTAAAGAAGGAGACAGAGTTCTTCTTTTCAATTCACGATTCAAGCTATTTCCTGGAAAATTGAAATCAAGATGGTCTGGACCATTCATAGTCAAAAGAGTTTTCCCATACGGAACAATAGAGTTAATAAATTCAAATGGGATTGAATTTAAGGTTAATGGTCACAGAGTTAAACATTACATACATGGTCCGATGGAAGTTGACAATGAAGTCAATCATAATTTCACCACCCAAGAAAACCCTCAGAATGAAAACATAAATATGCTATCAACAACATATGAAAAACAAAAATTAGAAGACGGGGAAGCTTCAAATTGGAGTGACGAAGAAGAATTCTTATACAAACCTCCCATTCCAAGAAACGAAGAAAAATGTAAACAAGAAGTTCAAGTAGAAGTGAAAGAACCAAGAAAAGATCACTTGGAAAAGGGTAACAAACCAACTCTACTTACTAAAGTAGGAGACCCAGGTGAATTTATCATTTCTTGCTTGCTTAACAATGGTGCTATGTATAATGGACTCGCAGATTTAGGAGCAAGTGCAAATGTTATGCCTCTTTCCTTATATAAAAGATTAGGTGTGGGTAAATTAAGAACAACCAGAACAGGTGTTCAATTATTTGATCAAACCATTAAACACCCGGTTGGAATAGCAAACAATTTACTTGTTAAAGTGGAAAGTTTGACCTTTGTTGCAAATTTCATAGTTATTAATATGGAGGAAGACCTTGATATTCCTCTAATTTTAGGTCGCCCATTTTTAGCAATCACCGAAGCGTTCATTGATGTAAGAGAAGGTAGAATGACACTTAGGGATGGTGACAAATCGGTTACCTTTGTGAACCGAAAGTTTAGATCTCCACCAACCAAAATTGTTGAACCAATAAAAATGCCTAAGTGTGGGGAAGATGAAGCAACAACCAATGATGACCTGATAACAAAGAACCCCACTGTTAATATGAAATTAGATGAACCCGTTTTTAACAGTTCAACGAAGAAACTTTATAAACAGATTCAAGATGCTAGGATTAAGGAGAACTTTAAGTTATGTAACCGATTAGTATCCAATTTGTCGCCTAAAGAAAAGGCAATGTTAGTTGAATTTGTTAAAGTTACAGAGGAAATCAACAATTGGCTTGAAGCAAAAGTCAGAGATATACAAGTTGTTGATAGTCCAATTGAAAAAAAAGTTAATCACAATTTCGACACCACAGCTAACTAAGTGTGGGAAGATTCGAATCTTTTTAGGGTAATATGTATTTCTGTTAGAGTTAGATATTCTGTTTTCGTGTAGTTCTCGAGAATGGAATTCGAATGGTCTTTCCCTAGCAGACCCTAAAGAACTAGTCTTCTCCCCCCATTCTGAATTTTTATTTTTTTAGGTTTTACGAGATGAAGAATTCCTTTGATCTGAACCATGGTCTAATGCCACACGCTATGATTACCAAACGTAATAATGACACACTTCTGAGTGAACTGGTATCCTTCATAAGAGGCAAAATGGATGGAGTAAGAAAAAAACTCAGGAAAGATCATCATAAGATGCATTTTAGAAAAGGAAAATCAAAGTCCGCAACAAAAAGAAGAGCACGACACCTTGAAAGATGTCATAAATGCGGGAAATGGTCACACGAAGGTAAATGTTCGAACAATCAAACATATTCAAATACCGAATTTGTTACTCTATGCAGAGAAGGACCGTTTATATGTTTAGAAGAAAAGATATTGAAGAATCGAGGTTACGCTTATGTAGCTATGGAAAATCAAATCACACGACTCTCCTATGAGTCGGCTAAAGCAGGTCTCTGAGAATTTTTTCTCATAGGTAAGTATGTACAGTTTTTATTTTTTTATTGCTTTTAACCTTTTGATAATAAACACTGAATCGTTCGCTATAAAGTATTAAATTGGTATTCAATAAAATTAGGTATGCGTAACCGAAATTATTGATGTCATACAAAAATTTGTTACATCACTGCGAAATTTATCGTTTATTCTTAAGGTATAAATATCTTTAATCAATCAACCCAAAATATTTCAAAAATTAGTCAGGAGTAAAACTAGGTTATGGAACCGAAATTACTTTACCGAAAAGAGGGTCGTATATTTTTGATAATATTTGATTGATTAAAGTGGGATAAAAGACCAAAAAGATTTTTAATTTTTAATTTTTACATTATTTTTAAAATTAATATATAAATATTAAATTAATGTTGTAAACTTTTTAAAATCAATATATTTAAGTTTGTAAATATTTTAAAAAAATATAAGTTTGTATATATAAAAACAAAAATATAATATAAGTTTGGTGTGAATTTTTAATAATATGAATTTTTAATTTTATGCATTTTAAATTTAAGTTTGGTGTGAATTTAAAAACAAAAATTTACTTTATTTCACTAAGTTAAAATTTTGATTTTTAAAATTCGCCGTGAGTTGAAAACTAGGTCGTTTAACCGAAATTGTTCTACCCAAGGGAGAGACGAGAACTTTTATTATCATTATTTTTAATATTATTAAATTAAAGTATGCCAAAAATATTTAAAAAACCCAAAAAAAAATCTTTGCTTTTAAAACCACGCTTAAAAAAAATAACAAATTTTAAACTTTTGTCGAGGGACGGACTAGGACAACGATCCGAAACACCCTCACTCCTAAAAAGAAACAAAATTTTTAAAATTTATTAATTTATGTTTTAATAAGTATAAGGTTTTTATAAATAAAAAAAAAACGGACCCCATGCAATCGCATGGGATTTACACTGAAACCTCATGCGGTCGCATGAAGACCAATTTCTGGTCAGAATTAAAACTTCCAGCAAGCTGTTCTGTCTCACTCCACACTCATACACAAACACGAACACATACACACATACACTCTTCAAATCATCAATTTTCACCCAAATTTCACCAAATTTCTCACAAAACTTCGCTACAATCATGCCTAGGTTGGGATTTTTTTAGCAAGAAGGTAAAAATTACACCCCTAAACTCTTAAATTTCTTAGTTTTTGTGATAATTACCAATATTTTACCTAATTTGATTTTGTCAATTTCTAGTGTAATTAGAGTTAAATTGTTAGTATATTATGCATGTATAACCTAGATTGATGCTATTTAATATGATTTGAAGCCAAAAACTTCAAAATTTTTAGAAATCTAGGGTTTGTGTTCTTGAGCAATTTGGAGCTTTTTGATATAAACAGATTATGACCGATTTTTGTCATGAAATATTGCTAAAATAAGTAGTGTAACATGTTTAGGTAGCTAAATGATCCAAACTTTGATCCTAAACATGATTTTTGAGAATTAAAGTAGACTTTTTAGGTCTAAAATTCATGAATTAGATTAATTTGATATAAATGCCATTTGAAACTTGTTTAATTACTAGTAATGGTTATTTTAACATGTTATTTGAGTTGAATGCTTATGAACTTTGTAAACATTTTCATATATGCTTATTTGAAAAAGTGTAGAATTGTAAAAATTGTGAAAATGTGTATAAGTTTAATTTTGATTAAACATGTTATTGTAATTGTTTCAAGTTGTTATTTTGCTAACTCTAATGCATATTTGGATGCACAAATTTTGTGCTTAATGTGTTTTGCAGAAAAAATACCGATACTGATGGTGCATCATCATCATCTAGGCAACCTGCTCCAGAAATTGAGCCAGAAATGCAATATGAGCCACAATATGAACCAGAACCTGAACAGGAGCAACAACAGGAACAACAATAACAACCTGATCAACACGTACCATACTATGATCCGCAACAAGAATATGTTAATGCCTACGTAATTTTTCCGATTCATCCGATAATAGCACACCCAACGATTCATGAAGAACAGTTGCATCCTAATTTGAGATTTGATCGAAGCTGGAGAGATTACCCGACGTATCAAAGTAACAAATTCAAACTGGTAACGAAAAATGTAGAAGTACCGAGGGTAATTGATTGGGAGCCTTTGGAAAGGGTCCAACTAGTTAACTCAGTCAGACATCATTTGATCCAAAGGTATGGCAGCTCTTCTTTTCCCTATTGGGAATGTTTATTCACCATTCGTAGGTCTGTATATAAGGAATGGTGTGTTGAGCTTATGAGTACTATTTCACTTAATGCGGATGTAGTTAGGTTAGATGATAGAAGTTTTCTTAGATTTATACTTGGCCGTAGGATGTACAGGATGTCCATGCTGGACATGGCCAGGGCTTTACAGATTTACACTCCTGGTGAATTACTACTACCCGATTGTACAAATTTGATTTATCATGGGGAGCGGGTAGATAGGAATTTTGACGCAAACGCCATCTGGAGGCGTATGTCAAATTATAATGTTTTTTCGCTAGGAGAAAGACACTCCTACTTAGATATTAACAAAGCAGAGTTACGTATTATACATAGATTTTTAGCTAATTTGATTACACAAAGAGGTAAAAACAAGGAAAAGATGACCTTACACGACTTATTTTACCTTAAGTGTATTCAAAACACTAAAAGCTTTGTTAATATCCCCTACTGTGTTGGTTTTTATCTGTCCAAAGTAGTAGCAGGAATACAGGACGGGGGAATAATAGGAGGAGGTATTTTTGTTACTCTCATTGGAGAGTATTTGGGTGTAGATAGGGACCAAGGGGGTCCACTTATGGTATGTAGGGAACATGATGATACTTTAGGATTGAAGGTCTATCAGGGTGCTAAGGTATTAAAAAGCAGACGCAATCAGGCAGTACCATATGATGGTAATCATCCTCAGGTAGAGAGAGGTTCAGATGAGGAAATGGAGGAAGCAGATGACATTAGGGATGTCATTAGGGAGGCTATGACTAACGTCTACCAGCGTATAGATGAGGTAGAAATGACAAACCAGGATATACATAGTCGGTACGAGCAGTGGCAAGCCGCGAATGTGTACGAGTATTCTAGGTAACGACAGCACGATAGATGGCACTATCATCAACATCAGATCATGAGCCAGCTATCACCTCAGGATAACTACGTACCGACCCGACCTGCTTACTATCCTCCACACCAGCCTGATATGCGACCACCATTTACTCTCTACGACCCTAACCAGGCCTATCAGTACACCTATAACCAACCATGGAACCCGCCCGGCGACATGAACTGGAACCCCTATCCAGATTGATATAGTTCCGTTGGTGATTTCTATGATTTTTATCTTTTTATTATTTTTATTTATTTATGTTTAAACATATAAAATTGTGATACTTTTAATGTAATGTTTAATATTTTTATTATTTTGTACTAATATTTCATATTTGATTTGAAAGTGGGATATTAAGTCCCATTTCAAATTACCATGCTTGTTATTATTTGTATGTATGTATATTGTCATGTACACAACAGGGTAAAACAGCGCATTTTCAAAGACTGGTATTAAGTTCAGCAAAAGCTACTAATTTTGACGACAAAACGAAAAACAAATATGATGTAACAACAAGACGTAATGAACAAATGATGTGCACCATTTATCATTCAACAAACAAACGTCAATATGTTTGGAAACTTTGGTAAAATTTAATCATTTTTCTACGCTAATCACCCTCAATAATTTAAATTGTTACCGATTTCTTGCAAATGAGGGCATTGCAAGATCTTAAGTGTGGGAAGGGGTTAAATTCTTTCAGATTTTTAAAATTTTAATTTAAACACTTGGTTACCATTAAAAATACTAGTAAAGCAGTAGTTGTATTAGAATATAGTGCTCTCTGATAATAAAGAACAGCCCTAGTCTTATATACTGACTACACAATTCTAGTAAAATTTTTCAAAATTTTCAAATAAATGAATTCAAAATCATGTTTATACATATTTATGAACGATAAAACTAGGTGTTAACACCAAAATTATTGTTACCTCGGAAAGGACATAAATTGAGAAACAACCCAAAATATTAGAATTCATTTAAAATAGAATAGAGGAAAATAAAAGGGCAAAGAAAGGAAAATAAAAACCTAGTGTGGGAAAAATTTACCAAGTTATATGTCACATATTTTTGTACAAATAATTAAAGATACTTTTGTTTTGGACAAAATTAACCGTTTTACCCGGTAAATTGTAATATATATGAACGAAAGATGGATCTACACGATGAATCAATTCCATCATTAAAAGGAAGTAAAGTCTTCCGAAAAAGACACGCGCTTCTTGATTTAGGTCAGGAAGTTGTCGTCCAGACCAGTTGTAGAGTCTACGAAAAACCTTGAAAAGTTTTCTCGAAAATCAGCTGGAAATCCACGGACCTCAGCATCAAATAGGGTCGCCAAGTGGTCAGACTTATCATAACCATGAGAGGATCTGTCTCGTACAATGGGGGGCACCGTGCAAATTAGCTTATAAGACTAATGAATCAGATCCCTAGAAAGGATAATCTCCTTAAAGATCAAAAATCAGCTTTTAAGACTGATATTACTCAATCCTTGAGATTGACCTTAAAGATTGAGAATTACAAACTCATGGAATTCGATGATATCTAAACTCGAGCTTGAATGAGAAAATATTTTGATCAAAATTACAAACCGATTTGTTTTCTGAAACCCTATTTTCAATGCGTTCATTACCATTGAACGTAAAATCCTAGGAATTCACCTGGAATTCATTAGGTCACCTGAACCAAATCGGGTGTCAACCGTAAGAACGTTGGTTGCATAGCATGGTCAAAGACAGGACCTTGTGCCAGACCAAAAAACTATAGGGTGAGCTTTACAATTGCTCCTACAAAGGATATTAATTGCATCCGACACGATATAGACCATAATTAAAAGCATGTCACGGGACATTGCCTTAATAGTTGCTTGTTCAATGCTTTCCTTTACAACCAGACGGTAGTTTAGCGAAAGGTAATATACAGAGCAAGTATACTGGACGTGTTGTGTAGTGACCCGAACTTTTCCATGTTTATATATATTAATTGAGATTGATATTTACATGATTAAATGTTTCCAACATGTTAAGCAATCAAACTTGTTAAGACTTGATTAATTGAAATATGTTTCATATAGACAATTGACCACCCAAGTTGACCGGTGATTCACGAACGTTAAAACTTGTAAAAACTATATGATGACATATATATGGATATATATATATAGTTAACATGATACTATGATAAGTAAACATATCATTAAGTATATTAACAATGAACTACATAGGTAAAAACAAGACTACTAACTTAATGATTTTTAAACGAGACATATATGTAACGATTATCGTTGTAAAGACATTTAATGTATATATATCATATTAAGAGATATTCATACATGATAATATCATGATAATATAATAATTTAAAATCTCATTTGATATTATAAACATTGGGTTAACAACATTTAACAAGATCGTTAACCTAAAGGTTTCAAAACAACACTTACATGTAACGACTAACGATGACTTAACGACTCAGTTAAAATGTATATACATGTAGTGTTTTAATATGTATTTATACACTTTTGAAAGACTTCAATACACTTATCAAAATACTTCTACTTAACAAAAATGCTTACAATTACATCCTCGTTCAGTTTCATCAACAATTCTACTCGTATGCACCCGTATTCGTACTCGTACAATACACAGCTTTTAGATGTATGTACTATTGGTATATACACTCCAATGATCAGCTCTTAGCAGCCCATGTGAGTCACCTAACACATGTGGGAACCATCATTTGGCAACTAGCGTGAAATATCTCATAAAATTACAAAAATATGAGTAATCATTCATGACTTATTTACATGAAAACAAAATTACATATCCTTTATATCTAATCCATACACCAACGACCAAAAACACCTACAAACACTTTCATTCTTCAATTTTCTTCATCTAATTGATCTCTCTCAAGTTCTATCTTCAAGTTCTAAGTGTTCTTCATAAATTCCAAAAGTTCTAGTTTCATAAAATCAAGAATACTTTCAAGTTTGCTAGCTCACTTCCAATCTTGTAAGGTGATCATCCAACCTCAAGAAATCTTTATTTCTTACAGTAGGTTATCATTCTAATACAAGGTAATAATCATATTCAAACTTTGGTTCAATTTCTATAACTATAACAATCTTATTTCAAGTGATGATCTTACTTGAACTTGTTTTCGTGTCATGATTCTGCTTCAAGAACTTCGAGCCATCCAAGGATCCATTGAAGCTAGATCCATTTTTCTCTTTTCCAGTAGGTTTATCCAAGGAACTTAAGGTAGTAATGATGTTCATAACATCATTCGATTCATATATATAAAGCTATCTTATTCGAAGGTTTAAACTTGTAATCACTAGAACATAGTTTAGTTAATTCTAAACTTGTTCGCAAACAAAAGTTAATCCTTCTAACTTGACTTTTAAAATCAACTAAACACATGTTCTATATCTATATGATATGCTAACTTAATGATTTAAAACCTGGAAACAAGAAAAACACCGTAAAACCGGATTTACGCCGTCGTAGTAACACCGCGGGCTGTTTTGGGTTAGTTAATTAAAAACTATGATAAACTTTGATTTAAAAGTTGTTATTCTGAGAAAATGATTTTTATTATGAACATGAAACTATATCCAAAAATTATGGTTAAACTCAAAGTGGAAGTATGTTTTCTAAAATGGTCATCTAGACGTCGTTCTTTCGACTGAAATGACTACCTTTACAAAAAAGACTTGTAACTTATTTTTCCGACTATAAACCTATACTTTTTCTGTTTAGATTCATAAAATAGAGTTCAATATGAAACCATAGCAATTTGATTCACTCAAAACGGATTTAAAATGAAGAAGTTATGGGTAAAACAAGATTGGATAATTTTTCTCATTTTAGCTACGTGAAAATTGGTAACAAATCTATTCCAACCATAAATTAATCAACTTGTATTGAATATTATGTAATCTTGAGATACCATAGACACGTATACAATGTTTCGACCTATCATATCGACACATCTATATATATTTCGGAACAACCATAGACACTCTATATGTGAATGTTGGAGTTAGCTATACAGGGTTGAGGTTGATTCCAAAATATATATAGTTTGAGTTGTGATCAATACTGAGATACGTATACACTGGGTCGTGGATTGATTCAAGATAATATTTATTGATTTATTTCTATACATCTAACTGTGGACAACTAGTTGTAGGTTACTAACGAGGACAGCTGACTTAATAAACTTAAAACATCAAAATATATTAAAAGTGTTGTAAATATATTTTGAACATACTTTGATATATATGTATATATTGTTATAGGTTCGTGAATCAACCAGTGGCCAAGTCTTACTTCCCGACGAAGTAAAAATCTGTGAAAGTGAGTTATAGTCCCACTTTTAAAATCTAATATTTTTGGGATGAGAATACATGCAGGTTTTATAAATGATTTACAAAATAGACACAAGTACGCGAAACTACATTCTATGGTTGAATTATCGAAATCGAATATGTCCCTTTTTATTAAGTCTGGTAATCTAAGAATTAGGGAACAGACACCCTAATTGACGCGAATCCTAAAGATAGATCTATTGGGCCTAACAAACCCCATCCAAAGTACCGGATGCTTTAGTACTTCGAAATTTATATCATATCCGAAGGGTGTCCCGGAATGATGGGGATATTCTTATATATGCATCTTGTTAATGTCGGTTACCAGGTGTTCACCATATGAATGATTTTTATCTCTATGTATGGGATGTGTATTGAAATATGAAATCTTGTGGTCTATTGTTACGATTTGATATATATAGGTTAAACCTATAACTCACCAACATTTTTGTTGACGTTTAAAGCATGTTTATTCTCAGGTGAATATTAAGAGCTTCCGCTGTTGCATACTAAAATAAGGACAAGATTTGGAGTCCATGTTTGTATGATATTGTGTAAAAACTGCATTCAAGAAACAGATTTCGATGTAACATATTTGTATTGTAAACCATTATGTAATGGTCGTGTGTAAACAGGATATTTTAGATTATCATTATTTGATAATCTACGTAAAGCTTTTTAAACCTTTATTTATGAAATAAAGGTTATGGTTTGTTTTAAAAATGAATGCAGTCTTTGAAAAACGTCTCATATAGAGGTCAAAACCTCGCAACGAAATCAATTAATATGGAACGTTTTTAATCAATAGGAACGGGACATTTCAGTTGGTATCCGAGCGTTGGTCTTAGAGAACCAGAAAATTTGCATTAGTGTGTCTTATCGAGTTTGTTAGGATGCATTAGTGAGTCTGGACTTCGACCGTGTTTTCTTTAAAAATGATTGCTTAACATTTTTGTTGGAAACTATATATTTTTAACATATGAATATTATGTGATATATTAATCTCTTAACGTGTTTGATATTATGTGATAGATGTCTACCTCTAGAACAAGTCCCATTGACTCACCTAATAATAATGAAGAGTCAAATGTAAATTGGAAAGATTTGTGGACTGATTCACAAGTTCCCGAAGAGGAACCGGAAGAAGAGTCGGAACCGGAAGAAGAATCGGAACCGGAAGAAGAATCGGAACCGGATGAAGAAATAGAACCGGTGGGGGAAATAATAAAACGGTTAAGTAAAAGAAAATCCTCAACCAACCGACCAAAGCTAATTATGGTCAATGGTGTTTCCGCCAAGGAAGCAAAATATTGGGAGGATTACCAATTCTCCGATGAATCGGATTCCGACGAGAATTCCGATGATGTTATAGAAATTACCCCAACTGAATTTAAAAAGGCAAAAGAAAATAATAAGGGAAAGGGCATAAAAATAGAGAAATCTAATTCCAACCCCGATGAACTTTATATGTATCGTCAACCCCCGAAGTCCTTAAGTTGTAACAATGACCCGGGAACCTCTAAACCACCAGGTTTTTCTAAACCAATGTGGACAACGACGGCTCGTATTAGGGGAACATCATATATCCCTAGAAACTTGGCAAAACGAACCAAAACCGAAGAAGAAGAAACGAGCGAGTCGGAATAAGATAGTTGTATTCGTGTGGTGTAATATATGTAATATAGTGTTCTTATGCTTTATGATATATGTAAAAATTGCTTGTATTAATAAGTATTTTTTTATGAATCTAACTCTTGTCTATTTTACAGTTTAAAAACACAAAATGGATAGACAACCCAATATTTTAAGAGACCTACCCGGAGACATGATTGATGAAATCTTGTCTAGAGTTGGTCAGAATTCTTCGGCACAACTATTTAAGGCGAGATCAGTTTGTAAGACATTCGAAGAACGTTCCAAGAATGCCTTGGTTTATAAAAGGCTTTCGTTCGGAAGATGGGGGATATCACATTGGGAAATCCATAAGTTACGATGTGTTTACTTTGACGCATATATTGCGGGGAACCCAAATGCTATTTTACGCAATGGGTTAAGAAATTATTTTGACTCAATATATCCGAATATTGGACTTCGTGATTTAGAAAAAGCGGCTAACATGCAACATAAAGAAGCATGTTATGCTTACGGATTGGTAATGTTCGCTTCTCACCAAAGTGAGAACAAGAACATCGGGCTACAACTATTAAACAAAACGTTCCCACAAGTGACGGAGTCGGTAATTGGGGTAAGAAATGAGGTTTTTAGATTATTACGGGACTGTTGGACATTACGTAACCCTCATCCCTTTGATGACGTTACAACACGCTGTCTTATCAACGGCCATAACGGTTATGTTGCACAAGACCAAGGATGGGAAGTAGTCCTAGTAAAACCAGAATGCATGACTTGTTTCTGGACGTATGAATTACGTGTCTTTATTGCCTTTGCTGAACGACTTGTGTACTAGCTAGAATTGTCTTCACAACTATCTTGTATCAAAGTTATTGTGTGCTATATTTCATGCTATATGTAAAATAAGCGGTATTGTAAGTTTGTAAAATGTTGTGTAAAAGTTTGAACGCGAAATATTATTATAATCAGTTTTTCATATAGAATTGTAGTAGTTGAATTGTATAATAGCTACTAAGTATGAACTTAACGGGTAGGTACTACCCGAATTTAAACTTATAAAACGCTAATATGAAGAAAAAGCTTTTATAAATGAGTTCATATTATGCTACGAAATACTATTAACTACTCTTAATATTCTGTATGATTAACTTGTTCCATTTAACTATTTTGAAGGAAATGGCACCGACTACTCGACACACTGTGAATATGAATGAAGAGGAATTCCGTACTTTTCTAGCTTCAAACATAGCCGCAGTACAGGCTGCGCTACATACCAACAATAACCTTGGATCTAGCAGTACAGGAAATCGTGTAGGATGCACCTACAAAGAATTCACTGCCTGCAAACCTTTGGAATTTGATGGAACCGAAGGACCGATCGGATTGAAACGGTGGACCGAGAAGGTCGAATCGGTGTTTGCCATAAGTAAGTGTACTGAAGAGGACAAAGTAAAGTACGCTACGCATACCTTCACAGGTTCTGCGTTAACATGGTGGAATACCTATCTAGAGCAAGTGGGACAAGACGATGCGTACGCACTACCGTGGTCAGCATT